>NW_007732346.1:106118-135299 GCF_000696425.1 Galeopterus variegatus | reverse complement strand
TCCACCTTCTGCCATACAATAAGGAGGCAAGACCACCTGGGCTTCTTCCTGCTCCAATCAGCCAGCAGAGGGCAGACACCGATGGGGACCCCACTGGGGGGTCAAGGTGTGTCCACTGGGTGCACATGGAACATGAGCCGCAGTAAAAGCCTTCACCTGACCCTCAAAGGCTCGGAGCAGGGCAGACCCTGTGACATCCAGGCCCCCCACCCACTCCCAGCCAACCAGTAGCCAACAGGCACTGGGTGGAATGCAGAAGCAGCCCAGGGCTTGGGGTCTGCCCGTGGTGGCAGCACTGCAGGCTGGGAGGCACAGGAAAGTCTATTGGGCGGACACTGGCTGTTCCTGAAGGCTATGGAGAAATACAGGCAACCCAGCCTTCAGGTCCCCAGCCAGCAACTTCCAAATTCCCGTGGGTAGCATGCACTGAAAGCAGATAATCCCAGGACCCCCTGAGGAACAGCAGACGCCTGCACTTCCCCTAACTGAGGAGCCTCTGTGGCTGGTGAGGGCTCTGGACCCAGCGGCACCCTGAAGGGGACACAGAGCACCCGGGATGCATCAGTGGGCCACATGCCAAGAGCTGCCTGTTAGGCCAGTCATTGCCAAACTACACCAAGAACCTCAAGTTTCAGAGGGTGGAGTGGCTCACGCAAATATGCAGGGTTGGAATTCAACCCTGCCTTCCACCTCCACGCGCAGCCAATGGCCCCAAGAGGACATGGCTGGGTCTGCTACATTCAGCACTGGTGCCTGGCACAGGATGGGCTCAGGACATGTTTGCTGGACATATGGAAGGGCAGATGGACAGACGGCTGGGCAAAAAGCCATCTCCTTGAATGCTGTTGACTGCACAAGCAGACACCCACTGTCAGGGCTGTGAGCTGGGACCAGATGTGCCCCCTGCTGGTGACACTAGAGCACTGGACAAATAAATCCAGCAATGGTTTCCAACAGTGGATGTCGGCAGCATGAGCCTGAGAGAAGGGAAACCACTGGGGGGAGCCCCTGACCACATGACTCACTCCTGAAGAAATCTTCTGGCCCATGGGCTGGTAGGGCAACCCAGGGTCGGGGAGGCAGATGTGAGCTGGAGGAGGCCAAAGAGGCTGGGACATGCAGACAGAGGCTCTCGGAAGAAGGGGTAGCTCAGAGGGATGTCTCCCAGGGCATGCACAGGGCCCCAAGTGGCTGTTCAGGGAGGGGTGGCTCAGGCTCAGGGGACACTGCACAAGGCAGGGTCCAGAGCCCTGGGGAATGTGAGCTGGCAGATGCCATATGTGGCCAGCCCAGGGCAGCCCCCTCTGCCCTGCAGGCACTCAGCAGAGGAGCTAACCTGGCCCTCGAGGAAAGGGTTCTTTCAATCTCCTTACTAAAGAAGCTTGGAAACAACTGCACGGGACCAGCTGATCCACCACTAACCAAACACCTGCCAGAAGCCAGAACAAAAGCCCAACATGCTTCAAGAAAGACAAAGAAATCCAGCATGCGACACCATGAAATTCACAGCATCCGGCATCCAAAACCAGAAACCTGCAGACATGGAAGCAGCAGGAAAACGTCACCCCTAAGCTGGAGAACAATCAGTCGACAGAAACAGACCCAGAAAGGACAGAGACAACAGGATTAACAGATGAGGTCTTTAAAATAATAAAATTTGAAATGCCCAAGGGCTTAAAGGAAAACCTGAATTTATGAAAAGAGAACTAGGAGGTGTTGGGAGAGCCGCACGGAACTTCTCGAGCTGAGCAGTACCTGGAGTGAGAAATTCAGTGGGGGGGATTAACAGTAGACAATGCAGAAGAAAAGGTCAATGACCCTGACAACAAAGCTGCAGGAACTACCCCAAACACATCCCAGAAAGTCTAAAGGAAAATGAACACAGCCTCGGTGAACTGTCTGGACACCTAAGGGTCCACCACACTCGGAACCAGAATCCCGAGGGTGGGTGGGAAATTGGAAGAAATAACGGCTGAAAATTCCCACATGTGATGAACACTGTAAATCCACGGATCCAAGAAGCTTCGCCAGCAGCAGCAGGAAAACAGAGCTCTGGGGCAGTGTATCCTAAGCAAATCAGCCAGCGGCTGACAACACCCCACAGACTGAGGAGACGAGACCCACGGGGCCACTGGTCAGAAACAAGCCCGGAGATCATGAGAGGACATCTCTCAAGTGCTGAGAAATGGCCAGCTAGCTCAGCTGGTGAGAGCGAGATGCTGGTACACCAAGATATGAGGGTTTGGACCCTCATATAGGCCAGCCACCCCCTTCCCCTAAACATAGGACAGGAAGTAAAATTCTCAGTGAAAAACACTGCCAGCCTAGAACTGCAGGTGGGTGAAA
Source organism: Galeopterus variegatus (assembly GCF_000696425.1). Classification (NCBI taxonomy): domain Eukaryota; kingdom Metazoa; phylum Chordata; class Mammalia; order Dermoptera; family Cynocephalidae; genus Galeopterus; species Galeopterus variegatus. Next base: position 132,953 of record NW_007732346.1, on the reverse strand, counting down.
AAAGAAGGTGAAATAAAGAGTTATTCAGACAGACAAATGCTGAGAGGATCTGTTAGCAGCAGACCCACACTGCAAGGGAGGTTCTAGAAGTTCCGTGGGAGCAGGTAGAGTGACACCACATGGACACACAGGTTTGCACAAGGATGGAGCACACTGCGCACAGTGGCCATGGCCGTGTTACATTTCTGTAGACCGTGACAGTTGAGGGCATAAACAAATATGGTGAAGTTCAGGTTCTAGACATGGAGCGCTAGTGGACAGTGATGAGAGCACAGGGCCAGAAGGCCGGGCCCAACCACAGGAAGAAGCCCCGGCTGAGGTACCCTGACTAGCGAACAGAGGGCAGTGCCAGCGCAGGCTTCCCCCAGGCCCACGGACCCCCTGGAGGTGGGTGTTTTCCAAGCAAGCGGCCACAGCCACAGGTGCCTTTACAGCAGGGCCTGCGGGCATCTTCCAGACCCCCCAGCCTGGCCCAGGGCCCAGCAGTCAGGACGCTCTAGCAGCACTAGGGCTCACATGCCCTTTTAGCTGGCTGCTCCCTCCAGGGGCCAACAGATCAGGGTGTTAAGGCCCACTACCTATTGGGGGAGCCACACCACTGTTACCTTGTCTACACAGCAGGACAGAGGGTCTGAAGGTGTCACAGGTGACAACAAGCACTGTCTGTTTCCCTGTCCCCGCAGCAGCTTTGGGTTTGCCCACAAGATGCATTTAGTCAGTCACCGGATAACAACATCATACAACAACCCCCACCCAGGACATGGCACTGCCCGTCTCCACACCTGGTGACACCTGGCATCTGGGTGGGCCATGCATCAGGCTGCCTCACCTGCCCAGTCTCTGCAGACCCTCTGAAGGGTCATGTCACCCCCACTGCAGGGTCAGAGGGGACACCTCCCCCCGGGCCCCCACAGCTGGACTGACGTAGGCAACAGAGCCATTGAGGCAGGGACCAGGCTGTGAGGAGGCTGAGACCTGACTGGGCTTCAGAACCTGCTCCATGTCCACCCAGCCCCTCGCAGAGGATGGGCCTCGATGCAGCAACACCCGCGCCCTGTAGTCACTGGGCCTGGGCACCCACTGGGGCCGCCAAGCACTGACTGGGTGACGCCCTCAGACAGCTCCCCTCAGTGAAGAGACCAAAGTTGCTGATGCCTTTGGAAAAAGTGGGTGAGGGCACAGGGTGACGATGGCACCAGGGTGCAGGCTGCCCTGTGGGAGGAGGTGAGACCCGGCTGCTGAGATGGGGAGAGGGCAGGAGGAACCTTGCAGATGGCTGAAAGCCCCAATCCTCTCCCCATGGGGAAGAGCACTTCCGAGGGTGAAGCAACAGGAAGCAGCTTACGAAACCCGGTCTCCTCGCCAGTTACAGGAAGTGCGGTGGGTGAAGCAGCAGTTTCTAGCGCAGTGATTCTGCCCCAGGGGATGCTGGCCCTGTCTGGAGACATCTGTGGTCATCACCACTGGGGGAGGAGTTGCTCCTGGCATCTGGTGGGTGGGGCCAGGAACGCTGCTCAACACCCTACTGTGCACAGGACGCCCCACCATGGAGAATGATCAGCCCTAAATGTCAGCAGTGCCGAGTCTGAGAAGCTCTGGCCAGCCCTGCCATGGGGAAACGACCATCAGAGCAGAATGCGGGAAATTCTAGGAGACCTGGTTCCTTCCACAGATAAATGGTATGAGGGGAAAGGATAGAGTGTGATAAGTTACCAGGGGCTTGAGATGAGTGTGGTCCCTGACTCAACCTGGCCTCTGTGGAGACACTGAGGACACAGCCGGGCAAAGGTGCACAGGGGCTGGTCCACGACACCATCACCAAGCTCACTGGGTTAGATGTGCAGCCTGCACCGACGTTATGTTTAAAAAAACCGAGTCCTTGTCTGCTGACATTAAACATTGCTACTGGAAAAGTCATGGGTGAAATGAAAAGATATCTGGGATTGTTTTATAAATGTTCCAGGGCTGGCCAGTTAGCTGAGTTGGTCAGAGTGTGGTGTTATAACACCAAGGTCAAGGCTTCAGATCCCCCTACTGGCCAGCCACCAAAAAAGTTAAAAAATGCTCTAGCAAAAACAAAAAACGAGGAGGGGTGACAGGGAAAAGATGAGAGGCATGGACTAGTCCTGAGGCCCACCACTGGCCTGAGGGACAATGAGACTAGAGGTGGCAGTGCCGAGGGGAGCAGCACCCATGTGGGGGCCCGCCACCCCACATGACGCAGAGGCACCCACAGGAAACGATGGACAGAAGGCAGGTGTTCCTTCTTTAAAAGGCTCCTGTTGGCTCTACAAAGCATCCGCGTCAGCACACACACGATGACTGTCCAGGGCTGGGTCACACTTCCAAGTGGCATATGAGCCAGCAGAGGGGAGGTTAAGTCCTGGGCAGAGCCCTGGCCAGCAACCTCCTGGCAGCAGGTCCCCCACTTCCAGTAAAGCGCAGAGGATTGGGAAACGCCTTTCAGGAATCCTCCCCGCGACTTCCTGGCAGGCTTCGGTGGGGATGCTGAGGCCATGTAGAGAGTGTAGACAGTGACTGTGAATGGGGTGGGCCAGGCTGGGAAACTGGACAGACATACTGTGGACTTCACTGAGGTTCCACCAGGGGTGCCACGTCACCTGAGCAGGACACGGCAGAGTGTTTGGCAGGCTGCGGATGACACCAAGAGCAGGAAAAGGGGCTACAAGCAGCCACCAGCCAGATGTAAATCAGGACCTGCACCATGGCCGGCACAGAGAAATTTTCATCTAAATTCACAGAGATGCACAAAAAGCTCATGGGAAAAGGCTTTCCACAAACCTTAAAGACTATAAAAACGATGCAGATCACCCAAAACCATGGCTTTGGCTCCCAGCCACGAATGTTGCTTCACTTTAGCCGGGCACAGAGAAATTTTCATCTAAATTCACAGAGATGCACAAAAAGCTCATGGGAAAAGGCTTTCCACAAACCTTAAAGACTATAAAAACGATGCAGATCACCCAAAACCATGGCTTTGGCTCCCAGCCACGAATGTTGCTTCACTTTAGCCGGGCACAGAGAAATTTTCATCTAAATTCACAGAGATGCACAAAAAGCTCATGGGAAAAGGCTTTCCACAAACCTTAAAGACTATAAAAACGATGCAGATCACCCAAAACCATGGCTTTGGCTCCCAGCCACGAATGTTGCTTCACTTTAGCCGGGAAGCAGACGCAGCTGACACTGGATGGCCACCTTCCTTTGTGCTGGGTTGCCCACATGCCCGCCTGGAGCCCGGTCCTCCCCTCGCCCCCAGCGCCCCATAGTCTTGGATGTGTGTGCTGTCCCTGTTGGTCTGTCTTTTCCAAAAGGTCATATTCATAGACTCACGCTGAGTTTCCCGTGGCTTGACCTTGCCACCTGCCACCTACATGCAGCAGGCCCAAGCCAGGGGAGAGCGGCCACCTCTCCAAGTCACACAGCATGTGCCCAGGTCTTCTTTCCATTGTAAATTTGCCTCCCCTCATCACTGTTTCGTCTTCTGCATCTGCTGCTCCACAGACAGAAGACACAGGGGCCACTGACAATGTACCTGTCGCACGTCATGAGTGCTCATAGCTCATAGCTGGGCATGGCTTGAGTGGGGCCAGGTCCACACGCTGGCATCGGGCCCTCTCCTCCGGCCACCCCACGACTGCTGGGCCAGAGCCCCCGCAGCCCCAGTGAGGTGGGCACAGAGCCCCCAGCTCCACCCCTCCAGGGTGGGAGCGCGGCCAGCCATTGCCTCTTGCTCCCAGGAGGCTGGCAAGGCCAGCGGACATGCAGAGTCACTCCAGCGCTCTTCTCGCTCAGCCCTGAGCCTCAGGAGGAGCCAGCACGTGGGGCGGTGCTGGTTTTCCTTTTTAATCCCTCACTAAAATTCATTGACAACAGGCACCAAGCCAGGCACTTGCACCTCCAAGAAGGAGCCCTTGCTTGCACCCCACCTGCTTCTGCCCGCTGCCCAGGGCAGCAGCACGAGACCTCTCCCCCAGACAGCAATGGTTATGGCCCGCCACACCTCACAGCGGAGGACACTGGGGGCCTGACCCAGGTTGACCAGGTGCTGACAGTGCTGCATGGGCCTCCCCGGGCCTGGGTTCCCAACGTTTCCAAGGTAAATGGGAGCCCACTGAAGCCCAACGCAAGCCACCCACTCCTTGGGTGGAGGCAGATCCCAAGCTGGGCCTCCAGGGGACCTGTCCTGTCCTGCCACCACACTTCCTGCTGGGGCCACTCTGGGGTCTCTGTACCCAGTCACCTCCACAGCATGGAACCATCGGGAGGTGCACAGACACTACCTATGAGCTGTCCTGTCCCTGGCGGCCTCTCCAGGCCCTTTCATCACCACTGCTGGTTCTAGCTCAGTGCCGTCCTGCTGACAAGGCCATGCAGGGGTGCAGTCCCTTCCTGGCCGGGCCCTCCCCGCACAGGCACCAAGAACGCCATCTCTGCCATGCTCCTCAGGCCAGGTGTCCGTGGCCTCAGAACAGAGCCAACCCCCTTTGTGCAGTCCCCCCAGCCAAGCCCAGCACACCCAGGGCTCCCCCACAGAGTGTGCCTGACCCCCAGATGCCTGTGGGGTGCAGAGGCCTCTGTCTCTCCCCAGCAGACCGTGAACAATGCACTGTGGGAGCCTGGGAGCCTGGGGTGGCCTGCTCAGCCAGGGAAGACTCATGGAAGGTGATGTTCAGGACAAGCCTAGGGTGGCCCCACATGAGGCCTGGCAGGTGGGGAAAGTGGAAGGTGTCCCTTGCTCACATTCATGGTCCCTGGAAAAGCCGCTGGGTTGGAAACAGCGAGGCACCCTCCTCGCTGCACCTGGAGACCTTCTGCTTCTTCCTGAGAGTGGAATCATCCCTCTGCTGACCTCAACAGGAAGCCACAGGCCTCTCTGCACAAACACCCCCAGGCTGCCTCCTTGGAGGGGCTACCTGGGGTGGGATGTCTGTGTGAAGGGAGGCCCTGAAGGGCGGTCAGCATCTGGCACCTGCTTAGCAGGTCAGGAACAGAGAGGCTGTTGAGGCCCTGCTGGACACCTGCTGCCCTCAGTGCCACTCAGCCCCATCTCTAACAGTCTATAACAGAACTAGCCGAGACCTCTTGTGACACGGCATGGGGACATGCCATGGAGGAAGTGCCCACCATGAATGCTATTCAGGTCAAGAGGGGAAGTCAGAGAGTGGGGCTGGCCTCCCCAAGCAGCATGTTGGAAGAGGGCTTTCAGCTCCCAGACACCAGCAGGCCAAGTGGATACTGCCTCCCATTTCTCCTGGGGGGACATGCTCAGGGCCCAGGAAACGGGGGCATGGCATATGCAGACCACACACAAATAAAAGATGCCACCCAGAGAACGCAGGGCCCACTGCATGGCCCCTCCTGCATCCCCTTCACACACACAGTACGGACCTGCACCATAGGAGCTGTCACAGGACATCAGGAAACTGCCCTTGCCAGCCACAAAACTGGGTGTCGGGTCCTGCTGTGAGCCACATGTGCCCCACCAGGTCCCCAAGCCCCGCCAAAGCCTCCGAACACTCCAGCCTCCAAAGTCAGCTCCAGACCATGTTCAGGACTCTCTGACACTTTCACCATCATGCCTGGAGTAAGCCCTAATTGCTCAGGAACACAGAGAAGGCCCCTAGTATGCAGACCCTGCTGCTCCTCCTCTTCCCGTCAGAGGGGCCCATGGGCCCAGCAGAGGCCCCCGGGGAAGGGGTAGCTGCCTCCAAGCGGTCCCAGCTCACAGCCCGAGGAGGCTCACCCCTGCCACAAGGGCCAATGTTTCCTGACACCCCTCCCAAGGGCTCCAGAGACATCGTGGAAGCTTTGGAGGAATGTCCAGACAAGCCAACCACCCCATAGAGCAAGGTCATCCTCTGGTAGTTCTAGGAGTTCTGACATTTTCAGTAGAAAATTCCGGAAGTCTCAAAGAGGTGTCAAAGTCTGGGATAAAAGATTCCCTGGGGTTCAGGAACCACCCAAATGGTAACTATGGGTCACCCGACACCATGCTCTGCTGACACCCTGGGAGTGGGCACATGGGCCAAGGGCTCAGCTGGGCCTGCCCTCGAGTGGGCAGGTCCTGGGAGAGCAAAGCAGATGGGATGATCATGTTCTGAGATGGGTGTCTCACAATGTGCCGGGACAGTAGGCCTCATAAGGCTGGCTTGGCTATGTCCAGCCCATATGGTCTTCCTTCTTGCTCCAGGAGTAGCTAGGCCTGGCGGACATCCACCCTCAAAAGTGGCCGTGGTTCGGGGGTCCAGCTTGGTTCAGTTCCCACACTGTGCCATCTCAGGAAAATCCTCCACCTCACTGGGTCCGACACCCAGGAGGCATCAGGAAAACAGCACATTTTTAACTGTTCTTTGAGAAACAGAACCTGACGTGGCTAAGGCCAGGCTGCGCTGCCCTCAGGGAGGTGCTCGGCCACACAAACACCATCCTGCATCCTCTGCCTGTGGAACATCTCTGGGACAAGGACTGTGTGGTTGCCTGGCACTCAGGTCTCATCACCAACAGAGCCAAGTTGTTCCATTTGGAAGAACAGAATCAGTCCCTTCAGGTTCTCCTGAGTCAAGCATTCCGCTTTTGAAGGGCCCAGGTGTTTATCTTTGGAACGACAGGATCTTCTGTTACCTAGATCAACAAAGTGGAGCCTTCCTGGTACCATCTGTGCTTTCAGACTCAGGAGCAGCTGGAATCTGGCTGGCAGGACCTGTCCTGCCCTATCCAGCTACTACCTCAGCTGTTGGCTTCAACCTACACCACAAGGGGCCCTACGCCTGCTGTCCCTGCCTGGCACCAAGCATAGCCCCCTTGGTCGCTGCCAGGCTAGTGAGTGTGCCCCATGAACCTGTACTCTCCACTGCCCAGTGTTCTGAGAAATGCCCAGGGCACCTGGCAGGTGAGCAGCAAGCAAGGTCTGTCCCAGGCCGGCCCTCTGTGGGGGTCCCATCTTGCAAAAAGATCCACCCTGTTCCTGGCTAGGCTGTGATAAGTGTAAACCAAGAGCCGCCAACTGACCTTTCCCCACAAAGATGACAGCCCATCAGAGCAAAGAGCCCAGCAAGAAATGTCACCAGCACTGGCTGGTTAGCTCAATTGGTTAGAGCACGGTGTTATAATACCAAGGTCAAGAGTTCACATGCCCATATTGGCCAGCCATCAAAAAAAAAAATTTAAAAAAAAGCAATATCACCAAACTGGGCTGCTCCATGACAGCAGCACAGAACCTGGAGAGCTCAGCACTGAGTAGCTCCCAGGGCCTGCCAAGGAGACCACACAGCAGGAAGCCTGTGGCACTGCCGAGTTCAGCAGGAGTCCTGGACACAACCTGAGAATGGTGAACCCCTTGTGGGGTTGGCCAGGGCAAGGGTCTAGGGCTGGCCAGGGCAAGTCCCAAAACCGCTCAGCGTATCCGAGGCTGTGGTGCTCAGGAGCCAGGGCTCGGGGCTGGGGCTGCATCCTCCCGGCCTCTCACAGGATGGGGACTGGAGCAGGATGTGCTCTGCCAGGTGCTCAGTGCCAGCCCCCTCAACAGCCTGATCTCAGGAGCCTTTGGTGGACAGGGTAATGCACCTTGAAGGCCGGCATCGAGCAGATGAGAAAACTGAGGCTCAGGGCAGGCAGGTGCCCTGCTGAAGGTCACCTCTCAGAAAGCCACAGAGCTCTATTCAAACCCAGGACCCTCCCAAAGGAGGCGGTGGCTGGGACCCTGCTCCTTCAGGGTGTGTCTTTTTTCCTGTCCTCCCCCCCACATCAATGGGATCGCCTGCTTCACACATGCCTGTCAGCCCTCCCCAACGGGCTGCCCAGCGCCCCAGGCTGCATCTGCACGGCCCATACCTGCACATCTGCTTTCGCCACCCTGCCTGTGAGATGTGGGAAAGAAAGCCTTGCCCACCACATCAACTGCCCTTTTGCAGACTGTTTTGTCACCTGCCTTCAAACAAAAGCCACTGATCTCGGCTTGATAAACAGCGGGTGTTAGCCTAGAAGCCGCCACACCAGAAACCAAGAGGCAGCTGAATCTTGGCCAAGCCCACTGCAGATCTGGGTATGGACAGAGTGTAGACGTGAGCGAGGGACATCCTTCCAGGAGCTCCAGCACGATTCCAGAAGTTTCAGAGAAATGTTCTTAAGTTCTATGAGGTCAGACCATCACCTACTATGGAGAGGTGGAGGGAGAGTAGCGGCCGCTGCCCCAGCTGCTCCTGTCCCCATCACGTCAGTCCATTTCGACCCTGCCACGCCTCCCTCATACTCGGACCTTGCAGGCCCTGAGCCACTCTCCAGCCAGCTCCAGCAGCTTCTCCAGCCTCTCACAGGGAGGCCTCACACAAGCACCACTGGACCACAGGCTGCTGGACCTGCACAGGTAGCACCGTGGACCCCTGTGCCGCCCTCTGGAGAACTCCCCCCAGGACCCTCCCTGGCCACTCCTCCTCTGAGGCCTTCTCAGAGAGGCTTCCCAGCCAGGTGGGCTCACTCAGGCCCCTGCCCCTAGCCGAGGGCATCTCCTCTGTGGTCTGTCCCTATCTTAAAGGCGAGTCCCAGGAGGAAGGAGTCCGTCCTGTCACACTGCTGACTCCCAGACCAACAGCCTGGACACCGAGTCAGGGCTCAGACATCTGCCAAGTGGGGACACAAGCTAGCCCTGACCACACTATGGTCCCCTAGGCCTCCAGCCACCTGAACAAGGGGCTGGCCATGCCAGGCGAGACGAAGCCCTGGTCACACACCAGCTACTTCTAAGAGCAAGGAGCCCTGCCATGGCTCCCTCTCCTGGACAACATCTAGAAATGATCTCCAGTTTACAGAAAGGCTGCAGGAATTCAGAAATGCAGAACAGCCAAACATCACTAAAGCCCACACTGACGTGCTGCGCCCCCGCCCCACATGAGTGCTCTCTGCACATGCACACGCCCTTTGCACACGTTTTCAGGTGCACACTTGCCTTCCTGAACCATGTGTGGGCAGGCTGGACACTGTGATTCACTGTACCCAAACACCAGTGTGTTTCTGAAGAGTAAAGACACTCTTTTCTGTAACCACACGACAGCCACCAGATTCACTACATTTATTACCAATGCGACACTTCAAGCCACCGTCACTTTCCGTGATGTACCTGACACAGTGGCGTCCTCATGTCATTCTCCCTCCAGAACGGAGCCAGCAAAGAAGGGCACATGGTGCTAAACTGCCCTGCCTTGTCAGCTGCCTTTAATCTGGAAGTTTCTCAGCCTTTCTTGACATTTAGGGCATTGACGTTTTTGGAGAACACAGATCCCTCTCCTCTTTATCACAGCATGTGAGATTTTGGGTCTGCCTGGTGTGTCCCCTAATCAAATGCACAGTGTGTTCCCAGCAGAGTGCACACAGAAACCGTGCTCCTCTGCGGCATCCCACCTGGAGGCACTTGGGGCCCACCCACCACTCATCAGGCCATTAATTCCAGTCGCCCAGGCAGGGCTGCTCTGTGAAGCTACTCCCCACACAGCTCACAGCAGACACCTGCTCCACACCCGCCGTCCACAGCCTCACTGTGGTGGCCCTAAAACGCCATTTCTGTCTCTGCTGGTCTCAGCATTGCACTGTAGGCAGGTACCCTCCCTTCTCCCCACTCATTTATTTACATGCTAACCATCAGCAGTGTGAGGGTTAATTTTATGTGTCAACTTGGCTAAGCTATGGTGCCCAGCTGTCTCTGATGTTGCTATGAAGGTATTATTTAAACGACACTAATGTTTAAATCAGTAGAGTACAGCAGATGGCCCCCCACAATGTGGGTGGGCCACACCCCATCAGCTGGAGGCCTTGAGAGAAACAGGCCATGTCCCCCAGAGAAAGGAACGCTGCCTTCAAGCTGCTTTCAGATTCCATCTGCAACAGCAACTCTCCCTGGGTCTCCAGCCTGCCCTGCAGGGTTCAGACCTGCCTCCACAACCCCACCAGTGCTTGAGCCAGTTACTTAAAATAAATGTACCTCTATATTCATGTCTCTCTATGTGTACACATGCACGCACGCACGCACACACCCTTCTGGTTCTGTTTCTCTAGGGGGCCCTGAGCAGTACAGACTTAAGAACTGCCTTCTACAATGCTCTGGAATGAACGGCTGTCCTTAAAATCTTGATATTCAGACTGTCCCAGGCTGGCCCTCAGTGCTGGCTCCTGACTCGTCCCCAACCTCCTCTGAAGTTCTGGCACCATGGGGATCCAGGCTCCACCTGGCCTGTTCTGGCCACAGCAGTGGGGTCATCCACCTCTCTGAGGAGCCCCAGTTCCAAGACCTGGGAGCTTCTTCATCTGTCACAGTAACAGTGGCTTATAGAGGTCCCCTGCACAAGACAGTTCCCGAGGGCCATGTGTCCAAGGAAGGCCGTTTCTGCTAGGACACAGTTTGCATTTGGGGTGTCCTTGAATTGGGGGTGGGAAGAAAAACACACCTGTTCTCCACTAACTAAAACTCTACACTTCTTTCCACTACAAATGTAGGTAACAAACCATGGCAGCATCAGCAACGCTGTGACTCTGATATGCTTCTAGCTCGTCAAATGACAGCTGTGCCAATATAGTGAAACGCCATGCTGGCTCACCACTAATTACAGCAATCAGCCGGCACTAGATCTCATTATTAACACATTACGCAGTAAATCTGTTACTAGGTCACACGTTTCTTTTCAGTGCTCTGGTAACTCTCGAGATGCACATGTGTGCCTCTTGCCCTCTCTGCAGGAGACGGCCCCAGACCTTCAACTACAAATGGAGGGAGGTGACAGAAGCTGAAGCCAGCAGAGGGCACCTGGAGTGGAGAGCAGGGCTCCGAGTCCAGCAGCCAGGCCCCAGGCCCAGCTCTGCGCCCTCTTGGCCACATGGCCTTGGGTAAACAAGCGAGCCTCTCTGAGCATCGGATTCCTCTTCTGGAAAATGGGGCTGTGATGTCCCATTGGCCAGGTTGAGATAATGCTGGGAAGGGCTGGGACAAGGACATGTCCCCCTCCTCTCATGATTCCTCCTCAAGACCCTCTCCCACCCCCAAAATGAAAATGGCGATCTTGCCACCTGCTGTTCCTGCTGTTCCTACTCTGACATGGCTTCTAAAACCCAACAGTGACAAGCAGAGGAGAATGCTGGCTGCCCTCCTCTTCTGCACCAAGACCAGACCACACGGTAACCAAGCAGGGAAGGCGGAGCTTATACCAATCTAGACAAACCATTCCTACAAGTCCAGGGATTTGTCAGAAAAATAAAGAAGGAAAGAGGCAGGGGACACACCGTCAGGGTCAGCTCAGAGACCCAGATGATAAGAAGGGCCACTGTCACCAGAGCTGCTCCGCCGGCCCTGCCAGGAAGCTCTGCACAGCACCTTTCAGAAAAGATGCTCTCTGTGCCGTGGCTCTGAAGAGCTTGCCTTGGGCTCCAGGCAACATAACGATGCCTTTGTCCCCTCCAAGACCAAGGCTCCTCCACAACGGCTGGCCAGAGCAGAGATGGCTGAGGTCCCCAAATGCAGGGCATGGTGCTTCAACTTGGGTGGAAAACAAAGACCATTATATGGGAGTGCAATGCCCCACTCTGGAGGACGAAACTACATGAATACGGCATATTTTTCCAACTTTAACCCACCCCAGCACCCAACGGGCAGGGTGCACAGGAGGCTGCAGCTATATGGACCCACAGCCCTTCAGACACAGGAAGAGGAGGTGTGGGTCCAGTCCACTCCATTTCCAGCCCTGCTGCATGGGCCCAACCCCCCACAGGACCTAGAGAGGAAGGCAGCTTGCAGTACCCCAGCTGCCCTGTCCCTGGAAAAACTTTTCCTCACCTCGTGGATGGAACACCAACTGCTCTTCACAGCTCTGTCTGCTCTCTTGTCCCAGCACATGGGTGTCCCCCCACCCCCTGCAGGGAGAATCCCACAGATCCTGGGAGGTGACCTGCCCTGCTAGGGCACAGCAAAGCGAGTTCACCGATTTTCTTCCAGAAATCCACCCAAGGACAGGCAGGTTCCCACATACCAAAGACCCCAGGTTTTTCTCCCTTACCCCAGCCTCGTCCCTCCTCTCTGCTGCCTGGCATGAAAGGCCACAAAGAAAAGTTTCCAGCCCCCTCTCTCTGCATGGCCCCCACTACCTGTGCTGATCAAACCCCCCAGTCTCCAGCTTCTGGGCACCAACCAAGCAACTGCACCTTCTGGCCTTAGCTGGCAGAGAGCTGGAGTCCGCAGCCTCCTCCCCACCTGGGAGGTGCCCAGATAGCTCCGCCCAGTACCTCTAGGCCAAGCACAATCTGAGAACCACTGCCCCAGGATTTGAGGGCTGGGGAAGACCGCTGCAGAAGCGCCACAGCAAGCCAGAGGGCCTGGCAGGAGGCTGGGTGTGAACTCAATCAAGGTGAGAACTATGGTGTGCCAGATGCTGGGGACGCATCGGCCATGAGAGAGATGTGGCCCCACCCACTCGGGGCCCTGGGTTTGAGTTTTGGAGTAGCCAATGAAGAATGACATGACAGGACCCCAAGCAAGGGCTGCTCTAATTGACAGGGTCAGAGGGGTCACTGAGCCAAAACCAGAGGGCAGGAGGCACACATACCTCGGGGAGACCAGGCCTGGAGACAGAGGATGTGGAGAGGAAGGGTCTGTGGAAGGGGCAGGGACAGTTGGCAACCAGTGTCCAGTGTGATGAGGCCCAGAACATCTGGGGGAGGGCCTCGGCCCCACACGCATTCAACCAGTACCCTGGGTTGCTGGGGTGCAGAGGGGAGCTGGTGGGAGCGGCAGCAGACCCCCGCAGAGGGACATGGTGGGCTCTGCCCTTCCCCTCCCACTCAGCATCAGGGGGGCGCAGTGCCCGCCTGACTACCCAGTGCCATGGTCTTGTCCCCACAGCCTAAGTATCCGTCCCCCTACTCCCCACTCCCCGGTGACAGAAGACTCTGAGCCCTGCATGAAGATGCCCAACTCCCCTGTGGCTGGGGGAGGGGGCTGGGCCCCGAACAGAGAGGCCGGCCTCCAGAGCAGGCTGTAGGCTGCCTCAAGTGGCTGATCCACCAAGGAGGGAAAACGGGCTCCCAGCCCCGCTCTGCAATGCAGGCCCACTTTGGGGAATCTGCACGGGGGCAGGCGATGGGCAGGGAGGGTCTATGTGCCTCAGTTTCCCCAACAATGACCACAGATGGGGCCATGGGGAAGATAGACATGGACAGTGTGTGCCAAAGCAGGAGCTGGGATACGTCAGCTCTGGGCCTGCATCAGGCTTCTTGGGATCTGACCTGGGGTGGTAAGGCTCAGCGGGGAGAGCTGAGGAGCAGGGTCCAGCCGCACGTTCTGGAAGGGGCCTGTCCTCCGCGACCCTGCTACCTGTTCCACACAGCGGGCAGGTGTATGGCACGAGGGATGATGAGCGAGGTTTGGATGGGAGGGGCTGCAGAGGGCGTGGAGACACCAAAGAATACAGCCTCTCCCCCAGTGGGACAGCAGTGGTGAGCTCCCTGCTGGGACTGCAGCGCTGAGGCCACCTGTCACCAGCTCGGCTCCTCATTCAACACTCCGCTCAGAGCCCACAACCTGCCGGGTGGTAGGACTGCTCCCTCCTGACAGAGGGAAGATGAGGCTTGAATGGGCCACGCCTGTGCCCTGTGCAAGTGCCACTGGCACCACAAAGCCAAACATCAGAACTTGATGCAGGAGCCCTGACAGCCATGCCCAGGCATATAGGTGTCAGTGGGAGGGAAATCACATGTGAGCCCAGGGGCGCGGTGGGCCACTGCCTTATCTAGAAAACTCCTCTGCATACAGGAAGCGCTCAAGCACTGCTCTGTGGTGACACTGGCTGAGGCAGGAGCACAAAATCTCCCAGGACATGACTCAGACAAGTGAGACCTGACTAGACCCAGCCACACACCACACCCGGAGCGTTCCCTCTGCTTCCTGTGAGTGACACAGCCCATCTTCCTGGGCTCCAGAACAAATAAAACTAGGTCAAGTGCAGGAAATGACTTTTTTTTTTTTTTTTTTTTTTGGCAGCTGGCCAGTATGGGGAACCAAACCCATGACCTTGGGGTTACAAGGCTGTGCTCTAATCAACTGAGCTAACCAGTCAGCTTTTTTTTTTTTTTTTAACATTACTAGAAAGGTACAGTTTGGGAGGAGCTACAGAGAGGCTGTCAATCTTGGGGGGACAAGGTTGGCACAAGCCCAGGGACAGGCCCCTTTCCAGAGTCCATCAGCAGCTGTCTACTCAGGGTGGTGGCGCTCAGAGCAGGCTCCTGCCAAGGGCCCAGCAGGCAGCAGGGCTGCCTCTCAATGTGGCCTATGATGCCAAGTATTCCACAGCAAGCAAACATCACTACAATATTATAAAGTCAAGTCTCAAATGACAATGAAATACCACTACACACCTGTCAGAATAGCCAAAATCCACAACATTGACAACATCAGATATGGCGAGGACATGGGGCAACAGGAGTTCTCATGCACTGCTGGTGGGGCTGCAACATGATGCAGCCACTTTGGAAGACAGTCCAGCGGTTTCTCACACAGATAAACAGACCTACTCTTCCCATATGATGCAGCAATCCCACTCCTGTACTCACCCAAAGGTGGTGAAAACTGTCCACATAAAAACCTGCTCCTGTACAGTCTTAGGGCTTTGTTCACAATTGCAAAAACTTAGAAGCAAGCACGATGCCCTTCCGCAGGTGGATGGACAAATAAACCACGCTACATGCAGACAATGGGACACCACGCAGCAATGAGAAGAAACGAGCTCTAAGGGTGCACACACACTGGAGCCTGAGCACGACTCAGGGAAGGGCCGGTCTGAAGAAGTTGCACACCACACGGCCCCAGCCCTGTGACATTCCAGAAAAGGAAAACCATGGAGACAGTGAAAAGATCATGGGCTCCAGCAGTCAGCGGATAGAGAGGGAGGGGAGAACAGGTGAGGCACGGATGATTTGTAGGGCAGTGAAGCTATTCTATGACTCTGTAATGGTGGATACATGTTACCCTACCTTTCTTTATTTTTTGTCCTTTTTGAGACCGGCCGCACCGCGCCCAGCCAGTGAGCGCTGTGAGCGCACCGATCATCCCTATATAGGATCCAAACCCGTGGCGGGAGTGCTGCTGCGCTCCCAGCGCCGCACTCTCCCGAGTGCGCCACGGGCTCGGCCCTACCCTACCTTTTTTTACACCCAAAAAATGTACAGCACAGAGTGAACCTAGGCATAACCAGGACTCTGGGTGACAATGACTCAGATTCATCTACTCTGACAATGCACCACTCTGGAGGGGTGATGATAGTCGGGGAGGCTGTGCATGTGTGGGGGCAGGGGACACATGGGAAACCTCTATGCCTTCTGCTCAGTTTTGCTGCAAACCTAAAACTGTTCTTAGAAAAAAAAAAAAAATCATGTCTCCTACCTGTGTACACATCAGTATCGGCCAGAACCAACCTGGTCTTTAACACTATTTTATGTCAGGCCTGTAATCAGATTTTGCAAACAGCTTCTGATCCACACAACCACAGAAGCAGAATCTGGTGGGACCCCAGGGCAAGCACCTCAGCCCGAGGACAACCACGAGGTCTATTTACTCAGAGAAAGAAAACGAAACCGTCTTTCTGGCACAGGGTAGCTGCGTGCATCAGCAGGGAGACCACAGTACCATCTAAACCCCTCTGGATTGCTATGGTGGGAGAATGGAATGGACCAGGACAGAGGTCTGTTTAGCTTCAAGGGCCCTTTAAGACCCCCCCACCACCACACACACACACACACTCAGGCCTGTGACTGGTCCAGCCTTAACACCTCGCTGCCAGGGCAGGTGTCAGGCAGCCAGGGGCCTGGGTGAAAAACAAAACACAAAATCACAAATATGCACGACAACCACAGACAGCGAGACGTGCTGAAACCCACACAGTCCACACCATCCCAGCAGGCCGCCCAAAGCCCAGCCCAGGGCTGCTGGGAGGGGCCTGGCCTTGGCTGCATGACTGAGGGAGCTCCTGCAGCATCGAGACCTTTCCCTGCAGGATCCTGTCAGCCCACTTGCCCGACTCCCCCTCAACTGACCCAACCCAGCAGGGACTGGGGACAGGAGGGCTCAAGAACAGGAACGATACACCAGGGACGTCAGCAGCTGCTGGGAACTGAAAGAAAATCTTCTGCCGCAGGGCCCAAGAGCTGAGATCACAAGATTTGGTTCCAATCCAGGATCTGCCATTTAAAAGCCGTGTGACCTCAGTAAGATACTTAACCTCTCTGGGCCCTGTCACACAGAGCTGCTGATCTGACTCTCTAGGCTGCTGAAACAACGCACTAAACAGCACATACTGGACTCTGCCACATGAGTGACCTCCAGCTCCTGCCTCTACATTTAAAACCCAACAAACCCTGACCTTAGCAATGGGGACCAGACCTCCAACGTCAGCAAGACAGCCCTTGAACCTGCTGTGCGGCCTTGGGTGACGGGCTTGACCCCTGTGCCCCTCAGTCTTCTCATCTGTGAAATGTGAGTGACCTGGCCTGCCCTTCAGGGGCTGCAGGCAGGACCTGATGAGGATCAGGCCTCCTCGGGGCTGGAGTGCTTGAGACAGGTATGGCCGTGGGGATCCCTGCGCACATCCTAGATTTGTAACTAAAACCCATGAGGCTGCACCAAGAGCTCATCATGAGGATGTCCACAGTGGTTCCTTTAACATCTGCTCCATCAGCTCGCCAGTCACGGCATTTCAAATCCAGCAACCAAAACCAGCCTTCTGCAAACAGGACCTGGTGGCAGCTTCCTACCCAGAGAATCGACTCTGACAAAAGGAGAAACAGCAACCGTGGGCTTCCTTCAAGGATGCAGCTACATGGCGGGTTCGCTGGCATGCCCCAAGTCCCTGAGAGGGCGGCACAGCACAGGTGCACCGGGAACTCTGTGAGCGCCTGCTGTATGCTAGGACCCGGGCAGCACCGCAGAGGGTAGCCGTGGGCTCGAGTGCCACACGTACACGAAAAGATTTTGGGAACAGACAGGGACCATGCAAAACTTACTGTTTCCCTATTTGAAAATGCGGCTTTAGGGCTGGCTGCTTAGCTCAGCTGGTCAGAGCTGGTGCTAATAACACCAGGGTCCAGGGTTTGACCCCTGTACCAGCCAGCTCAAAAAACAAACAAAAAAACACAACAGAAAACACAGCTTTATTAGGTTTCTCACTAATGTCACTGAGGTAAACTGAGGCAAACCCAAGACCCTCAATAACAGCCTAGCAGCACAGTCTGCTTGGCACACGGATCACACTCAGGAAGGTAAACCAATGGCTGCCGGCTGCCAGCCATGCAGAGGGACTCCACAGAGAAGCACCTAGCCTTTGTGACCAAGAGCAGGCAGGACAACTTCCTGCCACCAACCCCAGGCCAATACTCGCAGTGGGGAGAGGCAATACTGTCCCATTTCAAGCGAGCTGGAGCACACCAGAGAGAAGAACACATGCAGGCTGGCCACTTAGTTGGTTAGAGCGCAGCCTTATAACACCAAGGTCACAGGTTCAGATCCCAGTACAAGCCGGTCACCAAAAAAAAGAACGTGCCCGCCTCATAAGCGGACAGCACACAGCACCCTGCTAGAGAGTTGCAGGCTCAGGGCCAAACCACCCAACAGGAAACAGCAACCAACACAGCACAGACTGCAAAAAGTAATGCAAGCGGCTAAGACACACGAGAAGCCACAGGAAGGCACAGATGACAGCAAGATGCCATCTTGCCCAGCACCATGACAAAATTAGGAGAATCAGAGACTCTGGTATACAAGAGGAAGTTGGAAAGGCCTGGAATGCACCATGGCCCCCATGCGTCCAGTGCAGAGCCAGGCTGAGGAGGCCAGGGAGGGGCTCTCCCTCTGGTCTGTGTGGTCAGGCTCGGGCAGGAGCCAGTTACTCAGGGGAGCAGCGAGGATGGACAGGACCCGTACGGCACAATCCCAGGCACATCCTGCCAATCCGTCTGACACACCTGGCTGGGCCCCAACAGGTGGTGACACCACGTAAAGGAAAATGAAAAGAAGAAAGTTGGGAACCATTTATCCAGCCCTGATCAAATTCACAGACTCACACCAAGGTCTGGCGTGTGCCAGGCCCTCCCACAAATGCTCTGTCCTTGGGAAACTGTCCTCTGCCTCTAGGAATGTGCCTGTGGGTGGGCAGAAGTGAGGGAGGCAGAGAAGGCACCACCCTGGGCCAGGGCACCCATGGACAGGAGCCTCCCACAGAAAAGCCCTCAGCAGAGTCAGGAGGGAGTAGAGAAAACACCAGGGCCTGGCTAGCCGGGTCCACAGACACCCTTGAGGACTGTGTGGGTGCAGCAGACGCACTATCAGGCATCACTGCCAGCAAGCGAGCCAGAGGCACTGAGCAGCACTGGCACTCAGGACAAAAGGTTTGTAAGCAGTGGAAGAAGTCCTACATCAGGCCACTCACCATCCCAAAACTCTGAGGGACAGGAAGGCCCAGGAGGCCCTCCACCACAGCTCAGTATCCCTTGTTAAGGAGGCACAACCCCAGTTCAGGGGCCAGAGATGAACGAAGGCTCCCAGGACAGCAAGGGACCCAGGGGACAGGCATTGCTACCCTGGGGTGTTAGGCCACAGAAACAGCTGTGGATAAAGAAAGGCTCCCAGGAAGTGTGATGTGACCATAGACAGAGCCATCTATGCTGACAGAGTCCCACCTAAGGGTTGTGGGTGTGCTGGGAGTGAGCCAGGACGAATGGAGGTGTGCCAGCCGAGGGGCCAGCCTGCGCTGAGGTGGCCAGCAGGCACGCAGGCACTCCCTCCACGGTGTGCAGTGCTGCGGTAGTGCTGCAGGCGGGGCCACCAGAACCCAGGAGTGAGCTCGCCTTAGTCAATTCTGCCAATGGGGACTCCCACCCGCACCATGACAGAACATCCTGCCACCAGCCAATGAGGTGCAAATATTTAGAGCTGAAAGGTCAAATTTCCCCAACCCAGAACATTCCAGTACCCAGAAGATAGGACTTCCCCAAATCTCATCTCTGAGGGAATACAACTGAAGAGGCCGGAAGGAAGGGACAGCGTGGACAGCGTGGAGATGAGAGAGGGCCCAGAAACAATGGCAGACACCTGCCATTTGTCATTTCGAAGATGCCAGAACAGAGGAGCAGGAACATGGGGTGTCAGCACAGGTTAGCATTCTGCGAAGAAACCTGATATCCACCTTCTTTTTGCTTCTGAGCCAACGCAGGGAAAAAGTTCTGGACTTATCAATGCAGCATCCAAAAGACCCTGCCTGGGAAACCACTGAGCAGCCGGGCCAGGCTTGCCAACACTGGGCAAAGCTTTGGTTGTTAACAGTACCAGCTAGCCCTCCAAGCAGACAGCCCGATGCTACCTTCTGCAGCACACCCACCACAGACAGGAGCAGGAGCTCGGGAGACCTGGGTCCCCACAAGGCCAGGAACTCAGCTTCCAAGCAGAGCCAACCCAACCCCCTCGGCACGGTCCACCCTGTAGAATTCCCTGGCCCCTGCCAGAGCAGCCACCCACTTTATAAGCAGCACCTTACAGTTTGTTTTATTTGGTAGAAAGGGAACCCAGCTTAAAAAGAAAAATGTTAGAATCGCTGTACTGTACAGTCTGGCGCCCAGTGCAGGAAAGCTGCCATGAGCAGGCGCTGTCCACCCAGTGGCCCTGAGCCACTGCTTGAGGGAGCTTTGGAGGTGCCTTTATGGCGCTCTGGGAGGGAGCACTGCCACCCTGGAGTGAGAACCAGATAACCAGTATGAAAGAAGGTGACAGCTTTCCTAGCTTTATTTTTGGAAGCAGTCTCTGGCAGAGGTGGAGAACGGCAAGGGGAGTGGACTGGCCATGTGTGAGCCGAGCAGCCTTCCCAGGGAGGTGCAGCCCCACCCAGGCTCGACCCAGGCACGGAGCTGCTGGCACCAAGGATCCCAAGCAGGACTCAGCCCTCAGAGGTGACAGAACAGACTGTCTAGCCTGAGAAGGACGATGGAACCTCATGGGACCCATGTCCCTCAACCATGTGATTAGATGAACATCTAAGAGCCGTTCACTGGGCAGGGACACCCGGAGCTTGGGGTACATTCAGCATCAAGGCCACAGAGTGCTCGGCGGTCATGAGGAGGAAACACTTGAGATGAGAAAGGATGAGGAAGGAGCCCCCTGAAGACCCGAAGGAAAAGCCCTCTCCCTGGCTGCCCTCCCCGCTTGTCCTGACCTGTCACACTGACCGACTGTCACCCTAGTTGCCTGGTTCCTGTAGGAGAGGGCCGGGCACAGGCTCTGGGAGTCCCTCAGGGTGCAGGCTCTTCCCCAGTCTCCATCTGGGGCCCAAGAACTCCACTTTCCTTTCAGGGCCTCGCAAAGGTCCCTTCTTCGTAGAGCCCTCCCAGCCTGCAACTGGATCAGGGCCCAAGGGACTGTCACTCTTCACTTGGGACACCCTAGCACAGCACCAGGTGCTAAGGACATGTTTGATTAATGGGTGGTCACACCCAGAGGACTACCTGCTTAAGGACAGGACACATACTCTGGCCAGACGCTGGTCTGACCTGGACCCCGCGTGTCAACACCCTACTCACTCACCTCTCCCCTGCCTGGGCCACCCCTCAGCCTTGCAGCTCATCGCAGCACACATCACCAGGAATCGGGGCCAGGGGTTGCCTTGTAGATACAGTGTGTAGAGGATGCCTGGGCCTGCACCCCCGCCGGGACACACCATGTCACTGCAGCCTGCCCAGCCTGCCTCTTGTGCCTCCTGCCAGGGATGGGGCAGAGAGACTGGGAAGATGCCGGGAGGGGAGGGGCTGGGGAGGGTCAGCAGCCCCTCCGGGCAGGCGAGGGCGTGAACGGAGCCATTCGACTTATCACAGCCGGCCACTGATGTTCTGATTTTTTTCAGTGCAATCTTGTGACTCTTGGGGCCACCAAAATCTCAGCGCACCTCCTGAGTGAAGTGATCACGTGTGGCTTGCTTTACTAAACTTCCCCACACTTCCCACAGACTTCAGTATTCCTCCTCCACACGCATCTCCAACTGCTGCACACATCTGATCTCGGTCACATCCGTATCTGCCTGGGGACCAGGGAAGTAGCTTCGTGCCCCAGAAACCGTGGAGCTGGGACTGGGTCCTCAGAGCAGTGAGGCTCATCTGTCACTGACCAGCAGAGCTCAGAGCCACCTGTTAGGCTGGAGAAGAGCACAACGCCAGTCTATAGGTCAGTAAGTCACAATAACAAACACAAGGCTGGACTTGAAATGAGCAGAACTCTCCAAGAGAACAAACCAGCACACCCCTCCACCATCATGAGAAATGCTACTTATGCCAGAACCTGCCTGCACGGCATCCTGCCACCAATCCATACAGTCAGTCAGCAGGCCCCGGGGGTCCACCCAGATCTGCAGCCCTGAGTGCCCAAGGAGCCAACAGGTCTGGAGATCTGTGATGCCTGCACCCAGGAGACTCTTAGTCCACAGCTCAAGGGAGCCAACCCAGCACTGATTATACTCTGGGTTGCCAGGGCCAAAGAAGCTACCAGTCAAGGCCCACAACGTCCCTGCCCCCACACCATGGTGGCCAAACCTCCAGGGCTGGGGACGATGAGCAACTTCTGGGTGCTCAGGGTCCCAGAGGGCAGCAATACGCGTGGATGTCAGGGGACCGGAGCCACTGCCCTCAGCCAGCCCCACCGTCTCCCCACTGCACAGCGGGCTCTCTTCTCATCCACCTTAGCAGACCCAGTGACAGACACAATTCCAACCAGCTAAGCTCCTGTCAGAAGCCCTTCAGACAGCTTTCACTATTCTCTTCTAATCAGCTCTCCTCTTTAAGGTGGCTGAGGCCAGGAACAACCTCCCATGGGCTGGGGACCCTGCGGTGAGCCCCAGCCCTGCCATCATCCCTGCCATTCCCCAGACGGGTGGGAAGGAGGGCGTGCCTAGCCCTTGTGCCACACAGTCCTCCCCAGGCACACCCACACACACTCCTCCTGCTCTCTCTACCGTCCAAAGTTCCCCACTTTTCATACCTCAACAACCCTGCATAAAGTGGGCTCCTCACCACTGAGCTGGGCAGGCACAGGGAGAGGGGATTTGAGCGGGGACGGAATGTACCCAGGCTTCTGGGATGGAAAACAACTGCGCAGGGAAGAGGGGGCATCACGCACCAGATGCCCTGCAAGCCACTTCAGGAGATAGTGCCCTGAACCCCAAATACCCCACAGACGAGGAAAGAGAAGAGAGGTGAAGCTGCTTAGAGGGAGGGGAGAGATTCAAGCCATAACCATATCACTGACCTGACCTCATGCCACCATGATGACCCCTGCACTGCAGAAGGAAAAACTGACGCCCTGAGGGGGCACCCCTGTGCAGCCAGTTACCCTGTGCCTGCTCTACACTTCACACGCCTCCTGGCCACATGTGGTTAACACCAGCGAGGGGAATGAGGCAGCCTGCCCCCACCCCAGCCCTCGGCCGTCCTCAGGTCACCACCTTGGACACCCAGAAGCTCTGTGCTGTGGTTCACTGTCTCAGCTGCCTTGCGAGCCCTGAGGGCAACGTGACCAGAGGGCAGTGGGCAGCTTCTGCTAGGTGTGTGCCCAGGCTGCTGTCCCCTGGGGCCCACACCATGCCATAGGCAGCCGCTGAGATTACGGTCTGGCTTGGAGCAAGCCCCAGTGTAGTCAACGTGGAGACAGCCCTGCTGACACAACGTAGGCCTAGGCCCTGCTTCCTGCATCCTCCAATGACCCTCCTGCAACACCCTCCAGACTCGCCTGCTCCCAGTCCACCTCCACCCCAATGTAAATGCATCCACATGTGACCCTTGGCTGCACAGTGTGGCAGAGAGACACCCACGCCCACAGCACATGGTGTGTCTGCTCTTGAATGGCTGAGCCTCTGGAACTGCACCAGAAGCCTGCAGCTGGCCCTCACCTGACAATTCCTGTCACCCCAAAGCACCCAGGCCTCAGTGAATTCACACGCAAGAGGCCACGAACGGGAAGAAGAGAGGCAGACAGGAGGAGCCTTTCTAAGATCTCAGATAAAGGCCGGCCCGGTGGCGCACTGGGGAGTGCGCCGCTTGGGAGCGCAGCGGCGCTCCCACCGAGGGTTCGGATCCCATGTGAAGACCAGTTCCCGCTCACTGGCTGAGCGCGGTGCGGGCGCAACACTGAGGGTTGCGATCCCGTTGCCGGTCCCCGGTACGGGCGCGACACCGAGGGTTGCGATCCTGTTACCGGTCAGTAAAAAAGACAAAAAGGGGGGAAAAAAAAAAAAAAAGATCTCAGACAAGCTGCCATCAGAGTCATGGCTCCAGAGCACAGACCCTGGCAAGTTGTCCCCACCTCTGAGGAGAAAGGGGTCCAAAGCCCCCATGCCCTTGTGGGGCAACATCAGTCCAGACTTCTGACCAACAGCCTGTAAGCCCCACCTTGCACACCTGGGCTCTAGCAGACCCCACGCTCAGCTAGGTGTCCATTAACCTTCTTAGCTTGGAGACAAGATGGGACCCTTCCCACAGAAATGCTATGATGGGAGGGGTAAAAGCAGGAAGGGCCAGTGGCCACGTCTCATCAGTCCTGCACACTAGACAGGATGCCACCTCAGAATCCTTCCCAACACAGCTTTATTTCCTGTGCACAAGGAGCTAACCTACAAGGTGGAACCGATTCACAGAACATGGGGTCATGCAGCTCTGCGCACAAGGTCCTCAACCAGTGGGACCCTGTGCACAGGTAAGGGAGCCAAATAGCCTTGTCCCAGCCCCAGAGCAGAATGGAGATGGGCTGGACACAGGTTGCCAGCACTGGCTGTCCCCTCCCACTTGCCAGATCCACTGTGAGCTGAGTACATTTCGCTGGAACAAGCAGACGTGTGTGAGCGTCCAACTCCAAAAATAGTGCCACTGGGAGAGAAGGGAACACGCTCTTCTAGCTGCAACCTGCCCCTGCCCTCAGACATCTCCCTGCACAGTTCTTACACAAGGCCTGCAGCCACTCAACAGCCCCACCCTCTTCTGAAAAGAGACAACATCAGAAGAAGCAAAGCAAAACAAAACAAAAAACATAAAAAAAAAAAAGATAAGAAGAGCAAAAACAGGTCATTTCCACCAACAGAATGCAGCCCTGCAGCCCCCGGCAGAGAGAGCTGGCTGAGAAGCTCTGCTCTGGACTTTCAGGCCACTGCTCTCTAAGGCAGAGTCTACTCTCTGGTGGAGGGGAGGTGCCTGCCTGCTGGCTGGCTCTGCACAACAGAACCCTCTGAGGCCACTGTCTTTGGCTGTTCCTGGTTTACCCTGCATCTCCTCCTGTGCAGCAGCCAGCCACATGGGGGCTACATCCCTCCTGTTTACCACTGGCCACAAGTGCACTCTTGAAAAAACACTTGTGTGAGTGACTGAGCCCTCACTCGGGGCAATCCTCCATGGAGGAGGACACCAGCCCTGTTGCACGAGCACAGGGCTGAGGGGATGAGGGGATAAGGGGCTGGGTCAGAGCCCACCTGGAACTGGACACAACCCCACTGCCTACCATGAGACAGACAGACCCCTGATCCCTGAGCTCCATCCCAGGGGCCGTGGCTGCCTCTACACCACAGCTGCTCCCAACTCCACGAGGGACACGCACACAGGCCCTTGCCATCCAGGCTATGCAGTACCGTGCTTTGTTATCAATTCCAAAGGTTATAAACAGGTCACAAGTAAAAAGCCCAGAACCTGCAAAAACTCTGCTAGGCTTGATGCCATCCCTGAGAAAAACTCCCAGAAAGCCTGGGGACTTGCACACAGGGTTAGAAGAGCTTTGGCCCACATGAGACCACAGGACTGCTCTGCACAGCACAGGGGCCTGGGGCCCAAAGCCTGAGCCTGCCTCCAGGACAGCAGTTCCACTAACACACCCGGTTTTCCCGTCATATACCCAGCCTGACGCTAGAACAGTGGCCAGCAAACTTCTTCTGTGAAAGGCCAGAGAGCCAGTATTTCAGGCTTTGCAAGCCAAAGAGTCTCTGTCACAAAGACTCAGCTGCCATCGTTGCATGAAAGCAGCCATGGATGACAGGTAAGCAATCGTGCGGCTGTGTCCCACTAAAACTTTATTTACAAAGACAGGTGGCAGGCCAGACCTGGCCCTCAGGACTCAGTTTAACAACTTGTTTTAGACTCTAAGGTTGACACTGAAAAGAACATACTACTTTGTGTCCACAGAGGAAGCCTTGGTTGTGGAGGCAAGCAGCTTCAGCAGTGACATTGGGCAGAGCCTGCAGGCCTCAGCTTCCTCAGGGGTGAAGGAGGCCCCCATCAGCTCTACTAATCCCACAGGGAAACAGAGTGACCAGGAGGGGCACAGCCCAGCTTCCCTCCAGGATCTCAGAACAGCACTGCAGGAAGGCCTCAGGCAGCAGGCAGTGGCGCACTCTGGGCCCTTGGCCACAGCGGCCTGTCCAGGGAGGCACCACGCTGCATTTGTCTAAGCTCCTGCAAACTGAGCTGCCCTGATACGACACAACGGTGTTCGCGTGGTTGTAGTGCCTCACTGGAACTCTTAAGCCGCTCCCTCCAGATGTCGGGGGGAACACATGGCCTACCACAGGAAGCTCAATTTCCCCCAAAAGTCATTGTTTTACAAAAAGTGGAAAAGGAAAAAGGAACCATCAGCATGCTCCGTTCAGGCCAGTGGGAGGAGACAAGGTCACCCTGGGTCCTCTAGGTCCCAGCAGTCACTACCCCCACCAGGAAGGAAAGCGTGAGGGGCAGCCACCCCTACCCAGCCCAGCCCCTCGGCCCACAGGCCCCTCAGATCAGCCCAGCCTGGACTGCAGGGCCTGACCTGGTGTCCCCAGTGTGAGCACAAGCCGAAACACAGCAGCTGACGCATGCAGCGTGAGTGCATGCATATGCGCCATGCTCACCTCCCCAGTTGCAGGCCAGGGCTCCTCCTGCAGCAGGTGAGCTGCGCCTGCCCACAGGATCCTCCTCCTCTCTCCCATCCACCTTCGGCAAGTGCCTCAGGGCCAGGCCAAGGGCAGGAGCTAGGGAGGCCCGGGAGGCCCTGGAGCCACACGCAGGCCCCCATCTGCCCAGTGCCTCACCCCCAGGACAGCACCTGACCCTGGGGCCTTCAGGCTACTTCCCACCCAGAAGAAAGCTCATTTTCCACGTTACCTTTTCATTCAACATGAGACACAAAGAGCTACTAAACACAAAAGTAGAGATTCTGCCCCCATCTGAGATCACCGTCAGGGAAGAACCTGGCAGCCTCAGTATCTGCAGGCCAGAGCCTGTACTTCCCTGTCACCAGAGAGGCTGAGGAGGTGGCAAGGGCCACATTGTCCCCGCTACTCTCCCCATATGTTCTCTAGACCACCCAAGGTACTTCCAACCCTTGCTGCTTACAGAAGCCTGAGTCCTGATGGGGTCCGGGCCCCATGCACTGGCTTCTGGAAGCAGGGTGCATCATCACTGTCACCTCCCCTAAGTCACAGTGCCTTGTCCACTATGGGGCCATAGCTGGATGTCCTCACCCCTTCCATTCATCTGGGCCCAGGTGACCCTGCTCAAGATTCTTCTCAGGCATGACCTGAAGCTAGCCCAAGCCCACCCCAAGCATGGGTGCCAACACAGCCCCATTCTGCTCACAGTGGCTGGGGTTGGATTCTGTCACCTGTAACCAGGTGACTCCTGAGCCTATCGATGCTCAACCAGGCGTCAGAGGCCCTGCAGACCCTAGCTCCTGCCAGACAGTCACAAACACATTTGGGTATTTAATAGGCTCTGAGATCACCTCACACCCATCAGGATGACTAT
>NW_007732346.1:102770-105467 GCF_000696425.1 Galeopterus variegatus | reverse complement strand
ACAAACACATTTGGGTATTTAATAGGCTCTGAGATCACCTCACACCCATCAGGATGACTATTATCAAAAAAACAAACAGTAACAAGTATTGGAGAGGATGTGGAGAAACCAGAGCCCTCGCGCACTATGGGCAGGAAAACACTACATACAGCTAAAGCTTGAACACAAAACTACCACATGGTCCAGCAGCAGCACTTCTGGTTATATACCCAAAAGAACTGAAAGCAGGGCCTGAGAGATGCCTAGACCCCACGATCGCAGCAGCATCAGTCACAACGGCCAAGGAGCCCATTGACAGGTGCGTGGACAAACAAGACATGGTCCATGAACACAACAGAGTATCACCAGCCGGGCCCTGCCCACCACCTCACCATCTACTGAGCGCTTAGGGTGTCAAGAGCGTGGAGGCACGAGAGGCCCAGCTCCCTGCCACTCTGTGTGGCAGTCTTCCCAGCAGGAAAACTGGTAAAGAAACTGGGGCAGGCTGGCCAGTTAGCTCGGTTGGTTATAACACCAAGGTCAAGGGTTCAGACCCCTGTAGCAGCCAGCCGCCCAAAAAATAAAAAAAAAACAAAATAATAAACAAATAAAAATAAAGAAACCAGGGGGAGCCATCCTTTTATTTGAAACAAAACAAAAAACAAAAAAACCCCTTCACGATAGAGCCAAAGGAGAGAATATTTTAAATTCTGAAGGGCTTCACCTTCTCAGGTCATCTGTGAGACAAGATCAGCTGACACCCCCTGCGCACACCTGGGGCAGCAGCCTGTCTGTCCTCCACAGCACCTCGGGAGGCCACTGCTACTGCAGGCACCACTACCACCTGGGGAAACTGAGGTTTGGGGAGGGCACCTGTCGCCTAGGGACCCAGGCTGTCAGTGGGGGATGGCCGGAGCCAGTCTAGCTGATTCCAGCGCGCAGTTCTCAGCATCCCTTGAGGGAGACACGTCTTTGTTAACACTCTGTCACTGAACAGGGCAGCAGGTACAGAGCATGAGGAGCTGACGCCACCCAAAAGAGGCCTGGGGCAGGGCGGGGGTTGCAGGGAGGGCACATGCTCAGGAAGGGCTCCCTGTCTGAGTTATGGTGAGGAGGACTGACCACAGCTCTCAATCACCAGCAGCTCCCTAACTTCTCAAAGGCGGGCAGTCCAAGGTGGACGGTCCAAGGTGGGCTGAGCTGCTCCAGGCCCTCCTGCTGCCGAGCATATCTGGGAACACTGCGAAGCTGCTAAGGCCCCAACCCGGTGTTCTCTGCACCTGGAGAGCGTCGCCCATCCACCTGCGTGAGGCAGATGCAGGTGATACTGACCCCCCATCACTGTCTCAGGGTGCAGCCCTGCCATCCAGCCCCAGCTTCGGCTACCTGGTATCTAGAGTACCCACCATCCAGAAACTGCCACTGGGCTGGTCAGCACCACCACATTATGGGAAACATGGCACCCAGCTGCCCCTGAGCCAAGGGTGCACTCCAAGAACCAGAAGAGAAAGCTGCTGGCTTCCAGAGCAGCCATATCCATTCAAATCCACCTTCACATTACACATACTTCGACGTTCACAAGAACCTCAGGACATCCATGCCCCAGGACAAGGGACAAAGGCGACAGCCCAGAAAGATATGACCTCTGGCCGGCATCACCACGCAGCACACACTCAGCTTCCTCCTCACTGTCGATGACGATGCATACCTGCCACAATGTGCCCCAGTCACCCAGGCAGGAGTCACTGCAGGGCCGACCCTCAACATCTTCCAGCCCTGCATAATCCCAACCCGCTTGCCGGTAAACAAACCCAGCTCAGGCAGAACAATACAGCCAAGTGTGTTAAGATGCTTCTCCCACATGGCCAGAATAAACAAACGTTAGAAATGCCCACCCAGGCCCAGGTGACTATCCAAATACCTCCTGTGTTTGTCTCCCTACCAGGTTGCGCAGGCTGGCCCCGCTCAGGCTCTCTACCCACAGCCTCCACCGGCCTCCCTGCCTCCAGCCAGCCCTCCCTGACACGCCACTGCCCCCACTGCAGGCCAACCACATCCCTCTCTGGCCTCGCAACCACGCTGGGCCACCTCCCTCACCTCGCTTCCCCACCCTGAGCACCCTGACCACAGCGCGGCACCTGGCATCCAGGAGTCCCCAAGACCACGCTGCACAGAGGACATGGCCATTAAAAAGCCAAGTGTCAGGCCGGCCCGTGGCTCACTTGGTAGAGTGTGGTGCTGATAACACCAAGGCCACGGGTTCAGATCCTATATAGGGATGGCCGGTTTGCTCACTGGGTGAGTGTGGTGCTGACAACACCAAGCCAAGGGTTGAGATCCCCTTAACGGTCATCTTTTTTTAAAAAAAAAAAAAAAAAAAAAAGCCAAGTGTCAAGAAAAGCAGCATAACCAAAAAAACATGAGCAGACCACTGGGCTACCATGGGCACCGGCATGAGACAGAGGAAGGAGCTGAGGTGCCACAGCCATGCCTGGGCATGGGGACAGAGTCACTACTTTTAGGTAGCTGCCAGTTGTCTATCCTGAGCTATACTGCTCATACAGCAAAAAGAAGGAAAAGACTTTTCACGAGTCACTTTTAAACAGGAGTTCAGTGATTCCACAGACTTCGCCAGGGCTCAAGGTCCTGTCCCTCTACAGGGGCTGCGGCAAGTCATGGCCATGTCCCACGGACCTGGGCAACTAAGTCGGGAGCCGC
>NW_007732346.1:96724-102532 GCF_000696425.1 Galeopterus variegatus | reverse complement strand
TTAAAAAAAAAAAAAAAAAAAAAAAAAAAGCCAAGTGTCAAGAAAAGCAGCATAACCAAAAAAAACATGAGCAGACCACTGGGCTACCATGGGCACCGGCATGAGACAGAGGAAGGAGCTGAGGTGCCACAGCCATGCCTGGGCATGGGGACAGAGTCACTACTTTTAGGTAGCTGCCAGTTGTCTATCCTGAGCTATACTGCTCATACAGCAAAAAGACTTTTCACGAGTCACTTTTAAACAGGAGTTCAGTGATTCCACAGACTTCGCCAGGGCTCAAGGTCCTGTCCCTCCACAGGGGCTGCGGCAAGTCATGGCCATGTCCCACGGACCTGGGCAACTAAGTCGGGAGCCGCAGGAAAAGACTTTTCACGAGTCACTTTTAAACAGGAGTTCAGTGATTCCACAGACTTCGCCAGGGCTCAAGGTCCTGTCCCTCTACAGGGGCTGCGGCAAGTCATGGCCATGTCCCACGGACCTGGGCAACTAAGTCGGGAGCCGCCTCTCCACTTGGCCAGAGAGGGATCCAGCCCTGGAGGATATATTTAGTGTCACACTCCAGTGCGCATAGCCACTTCACGTGGAGACAGGAGGTCTCTGTGACACTTTCATTCAGTAGAACAATCTCCCTTTCAGAATGGTGTTATTTGCTTGTTTTGGGTTTTTCTTTGGTGGCTGGCCGGTGTGGGGATCAGAACCCTTGGCCTTGGTGTTACAACACCGAACTCTAACCAGCTGAGCTAACTGGCCTGCCCAGGAGTGGTTTATTTGGACACCAGCATTTTTATTAAAAACTAAAGTGGCAAAATAACCACATGTCATGGCTATCTCTGTCACTCATTACACCTACAGGTCAGAGGCCATTTGGGGGCAATGTTCTAAGTATCCCCTTGGGCTCTGTAGTGTGTGACTCATAGACCAAGGAGAAAACACGACTTTAAGTCATACGTGCAGAACACAGGGGAGCAAGGTCTTAAAAATGAAAGGCACAGAAGAGGCCAAACCGCTGAGAGCACACTGTCAAGTCTGTGACCTCCCAGGCCACGGTGAGCACTGCTGCTGCCCCTGAGAACCGCTTCTCTGAAAACCAGGGTCTCGTATCTAGCTGCTCTGAGCAAAGAGCTACACAAAGCAGGAAAAACTGTCTTGTTTTTCAAGTTCACTGATTCTTCCCTCAAGGTCTCCCTGGCGATGTCACAATCTGGGTGTGATGTCAGAACTGCTTCAGGGTAATGAACTCTGGCCTTGCCGATGAGTCAACAGAGGGGTGGGTTTCTGAAAGCTGCCTGCTGTTTACACACAATCACAGTGGTGGATGGGGGACGCAGCCAGATGCACAGTCAAGGGTCACGGTGTGAGGGCTCGGTCCCCCTCATCTGCCTCCTGCAGAGACCAGCTCAGACCCTGCAGACTCAGGCTGGCTCGTCTGCTCCCAGCACCTTCTGGGAAGCACTCACCCCACCCGAACCACCAGCTACCTTGAAACGCACAAGCCAACCAAACCCCAATAACCCAGCAGGCCAGATGTGCAAGGCCACGCTCCTGACACCTGTACGCAGTCCACCCAGATCATCGGGAGGGCCACAGCCCTTCAGAAGCCACGGAGCCGGCTGTGATGCCCGGGTTCTCAGCTACTTCCCTCCCAGCTGGGACATCCTGCAGAGTGACTCAACCTCCCCAGTCTCCGCCCTTTTCCTCACCTGAGAAATGGGAATGGGTCCTGGTACGGGAGAGACAGGAGGATGAATGAGGTGATGTAGGGACGCGCACAGCCACCCTTGCCACAAACACCTGGGGCCTCTCAGGGGCAGGGGTGCTGGTGTTTGCTAGGACAAGGGGCCACGGTGTGACTCCCTTTCAGAGCTGTGTCCCCTGTGGCTCAAGCCCCCTTCCAACTCCAAATGAGACTGTGGCTCAGGCACTCGAGAGCAGCCTAGGACAGTGAGGACAGCCAAGTGCCTTCGAGCAGGGGACACTGCCCCTCAGAGCCTCATGTGCCCCAACATAAAGTGGAAGGCATAAGCCAGCCTTGCCCAAGGCTGCCAAGATGGTGTGCGCCTGTGTGCAGGGCAAACAGGGTCCTGGCCCAGCACCAGGGCAGGGTAGAGGTGGGGCAGCACTAGCTGTCCCTAAAGAAGGCTTCCTCTGAAAACCAAACAGACCACTGCCTCACCATGGAGGGAGACACAGGCTAAACTAAGACTCCTCCTGCTATGGTGACTGGGTTGAAATCCACACGGCCCACCCACTCAGCAGCAGCCCCCAGCACAGCCCCAGGGCTGCCCAGAAGAGTCCTGGTGCACTGGCTGCAGCCTCTGGTGCCCAGCAGTCCTCCACCTCCTCTCTTGGCAGGCTCTTCCCAGGACAGTGCCCCACAGTCATTGCCCCACCACCACACCCTTGCCTTCCCCAGCCTCTGTGTCTCCAACCCTACTCGTCACCATGCCTGGGACCCTTTACCTAGGAGACCTCAGCTCCATGTCATCTCCTGGAAGCGTCCACAGAATGCCCCACCCACCCATGCCCATCACTATCGTGTCACTCTGTTTCATTTCCTTCCTAACACTGACCGCTGACCAGTTCTTCTTGCTGGTTTCTGTGCTGCCCTCCCTGTTCAATTATCTGCTTCCTGCCTTTAGAACATCAGCCTCTGATACAGAGACCCATCTCGATCACCTATGGGTATCCAGCCACTGTGTGGTGGCCCTGTGCTGACCAGATGCTCAATCAAATTCAGTTAGCTGAGTGAGCCCGGGCTCCCTGTCCCCCACAGGCCTGCGAGGGCCCTTATGGCAGGAACTACCTCCGAGTACCTGAGAGCGCAAGAGCACAAGAGCGGCCAGGGCTGTGCTGAGCATAGGACCTGTACAACCCTAAGAGAAAAATCTAGAGTTTAGAGGGATCAGGCACCAGGACCCTCACAGCACTGAGAGAAGGATCTGGAGCTTGGGGGGGCTCAGGTACTCCCAAGACCTCACGAGGCAGGTGTCCAAAAGGCATCCAGAGCTGATATCCAAACCGAGATAGGCTCCAATCCCTAGGCCTCAAAGACCCCTCCCTAGGCCCTCAATTCCTCCTGAACAGCAAGTATGCTCCTCTCTACCAAGGAGCTTATAATCCAGGAAAGAAGGTGGTCGGCCAGCAGCAGAGCCCACCACACCTCACAATGACATAATACAACCCAAGGGCTCGAAGCTGGTGCCCCTGGGAGGGTCACTTCCTCAAAGCAGTCAGGTGACACTTCTCTGAGCAGACGAGTGACATTATCCTGGAAGGACGGGTCATGTCCGCACTTCTCTCTTCCCTCCCAGAAGTAACCTGTCAGAGCAAAGAGGGAACCCACAGGAGCAGATGCTTTGGAACCCTCTCGGGTTCTCACATTCAAAGAGACTCTGCACAAGGTCCGAGGTGGGACAGGACGGCCAGTAACTGTGTCCACCGCTCCACCTTCGCTGTCCGCCGTGCTGCTGGCTGGCCACCGGGTCTGAACAAGGGCAGCTCAGACTTCAGACCCTCCGGGGAGAGAAATCCAGGGGGGCTCCTGTGCTGGCTGCTCCCTGAGCTGGGATCACCCACTCCTGGGAGCCACCCAAGAAGCTCCTCAGCAAGCCCCTTTCCAGACCCCTGCCACACCCGAGTTTGTAAAAGCCTCCTTGCAATTAAAAAGGAAAAAAAAAAAAACCCCTCTCCACAAGTTGCTGTCGGCAAGCCATATAACCATAGCGCTAGAGAACAGGGAACAGAAAGCTTTGGCTGCTGGTTGACAGACGTGTACATGTGAGGTTTTGCTAATAACCAACACACTTCTCTGGATACACAAACAAGTTCTTTGAGTCACCTAAGTCATGCCCACCACCCAAAACCATGGAGAGCAACCAGAGCTGCCCGATCTCAGCTCAGTCCACCACGCTGCCAGTCGGTAAGATCATGTACGGAAGTCATTAAGCCACCTTAATTACCAGACAGCTTTTTAGAAAAACGCAGTTAGATCACCCCCAAATTTAGCCCAGCCAGCCAAGCTGCCCTGGATGGCTTAGAGAAGTTCTTCAAGGGAGCCCCTCCAGCTGGTCCACACAGTGGGCTCCAAAAGGGACGAGCTTACTAGTCTGCAGTTACCTTCGCCCTAACATGAGGAAGATCCAGCTTAGTGGGGGATGTAACCCACACCCTAAGTTAAAAATAGTGCGATGGCATGAGGTGGATGCGCAGGCAGGCCTTCCGGACTGGACAAGCAGGGGCAGCATTGGAGAGAAGGCAGGGCTCCCAGTCACAGGAGCTCAGAGGCCCGCTGTGACCAGGTACCAAGTCCACCTTATTTACGTGACTCCCAGCTCTCCCCCAGCTGTTTCTAGGAAAGCCCGCCTCGCGGCACATAAGCCAGAATCGCCCAGGGAAAACCAGGAAGAGAGGCTGGCCACCCAGGTGCCACCGCCACCTCCTCACCTGCAGGGGCGCCTGAGCCTCGTGTTGGGGAATCTTTTTGACAAGGTGAGGACTTGCTCTTCTAAGAAAAATGGAATCCCGTTCTGGGAAGGGGAAAACTGAGACACCAGGACAGGAAGGAAACTGTCCCAAGTGAGAAGCAGCGCGGGAGGGGTGGGCGCTGGGAATAAGAGGGGGGGCGGGGGGGGGGTAGAAATTCCCGGCTTAGCTAATGGTGCTGAACAAGTCCGGGGCAGGAAGAAAGCCACATTCCTTCTCAGTTAGTCTCTCCTCACAGCCTGCGGCACCCCATCCTCATATACACAAACACACACACACACACGCAGGGAGCGGACCTCCCGAGCCTGCAATCAGACCTCCCCTCACCCAGAAAGGGATGTAGAGCCCTGCCAAACCACTTCCCCTCAGTACTAACCACTGGGCATCTGCGACTTCTGTCTCAGCACAGAGAGTGTGCCATGACACGAACAAAAACGGGAAGAAATCGGTTTCTGACCATGGCCCCAGATGTGGCCTGAAAGAAGGTACACAGCAGCCTCCCCCACACACCCCCAGCCACGCAGAACTGAAACGCCTCAAACTTCCCTAGATGGGACCGAATTGGCCCCTGAGAAGTTCCAGAGTCAGCAGCCAGGTGTGGTGGCCAGAGCTTCCTCCCAGATTCCCACCACAGGCTCCCAGCCCTTGAAAGGTTCTGTGGCAAGGGACAACCCCCAACATGTGCCTTTTAAGAAACATCACAGCCTCCCCCCAACACTTCCACTCCCCAGAGGTGTCTAGTGAGTGACACAGGGTCACCTGTGGGGGTGTAGCAGGGAGCTGGGGACAAGCTGTCAGGGACACCTCCCCAACATGTGCCTTTAGAGAAATATCACAGCCTCCCCCCAACACTTCCACTCCCCAGAGGTGTCTAGAGAGTGACACAGGGTCACCTGGGGGGGAGCTGGGGATAAGCTGTCAGGGACACCCCCTATCCCCCAACATGTGCCTTTAGAGAAACATCACAACCTCCCCCCAACACTGCCACTCCCCAGAAGTGTCTAGTGAGTGACACAGGGTCACCTGGGGTTGGGGACAACCTGTCAGTGTCTACCCAAACTCCCCCACCCAAGAACCAAGAGGGAGCCCAAACCGAGGGGCCTCCACGAAAGCTTCCATCAAAGACGGCCCCAGGTGCAGACAGCTTCCCACTAGACGGGACAGCCCCCGGTGCCCCAGCAGGAGTGCTCGCCGACACGCCCTGCCAGGAACCAGAGGAAAGGCCGCTTCCCAGGAGGACCGCACCGGCCGGGGTCCGGACAGAGCAGTCCCGGTCCCCCGCCACGGTGCGGGCCGCGCGGGGAGGCCTCGGACGCCTGCGGGCGC
>NW_007732346.1:83287-96497 GCF_000696425.1 Galeopterus variegatus | reverse complement strand
AGCCCGTAGCTCCGAGCCTCCTTCAGCGCCGCCATCTTGCGACCGTCGCTCCCCGCCCCCCGCCTGGCTCCAGCGCCGGAGCGCCGGCCCCGCCCCGCCCAGCCCGCCGACGCGCTGCATTATTCATGAAGCGCATCTGGCCACGCCCACTCCGCGCCCCGCGAGGCCAACGGTGGCCTGCGCAACGCCCGCCGACGTGCTACACTATTCATGAGGCGCGGCCGGCCACGCCCCCAGGGCCCGACGAGTCTCCGCCTCCTGCATCATGCATATTCATAACACGCGGGCGGCCCCACCTCTCCGAGCTCTAGAGGCGGCCACTTCCGTGCACAAGCCCCGCCTCGACACGCCCACCCTCCCAGGCCCCGCCTCCATCTGTATTTTTCATAAACCTGACTCAGCCGGGCGCCGAAGCCCCACCCCGCCAGCCGCTGACGTGATGCATTATTTATGAGATCTCTTCCGCCTTCCGTCTTTGGCTTCTGGAAAAGCCGCCCAGAGGGCGTGGAGGGAGCGAAGCCGGTGAGGAACACGTGGTGGGTGGCGCCGGCGGATGGCCGGGATGGTGGGCGTGGCTATGTAAAAGAAGCGCGCGGTGGACGCTGGGTTGGGTCGATGAGGCTCTCCTTAAAGTGGGCAGATGAGATTCCCCGCCCTGGGTTGTGGGGGCAGTGGAAATAGGGGTAGCCCATAAACTGCTTGTGATAAGAGTAGAATTTTAATAGAGTAGGGCCGGCAGGTGGCTCACTCGGGAGAGTGTGGTGCTGATAACACCAAGGTCCCTGGTTCGGATCCCATACAGGGATGGCCGGTTGCTCACTGGGTGAGCATGGTGCTAACAACACCAAGTCAAGGGTTAAGATCCCCTTACCGGTCATCTTTTGAAAAAAAAAATCTTTTTTAACAGGGTAAAATCCTTCATCCCCACAGGTCCTGGGGGAGTCCAGCATCATTTTCAAAAAACAACTAGATTGGGGCCGGCCCGTGACTCACTAGGCAGAGTGCGGTGCTGATAACACCAAGGCCTCGGGTTCGGATCCCATATATGGATGGCCGGTTCGCTCACTGGCTGAGCGTGGTGCTGACAACACCAAGCTAAGGATTAAGATCCCCTTACCGGTCATCTTTAAAAAAAAAAAAAAAAAACTAGATTGGAGTTGTACGTGTAAAATTCATCCATTCAGTGGTGTTCAATACACTCACAATGCTGTGCAACTGTCATCTCCATCCGGATCGGGAACAACCTCATCTCCCCAAAAGGAAGCCCTGTCCCCATCAGCAGTCACTTGCCATTCCCCTCCCCCAGCCCCTGGCAACCAACCACTAACCTGCTGTCTGTCTCTGTGGATGTGCCTGTTCTGGACATTTCATATAAATGGAATCATACACCATGTGGCCTTTTGTGTCTGGCTTCCTACACTCAGCATCATGTTTTCAAGGCTCATCAATGTCATCGCACGTATTACTTTTTATGGCTGACTAGTATTCCATGCTATGACTACACGTTTTGTTTATCCATTCATCTGTTGATGGACATGTGGGTTGCTTCTCCCTTGGGCTATTATGAATAATGATGCTATAAACATTCCTGTACAATTTTTGCATACACAAATGTTTTCCCTTCTCTTGGGTATACATCCAGGAGTGAAATTGCCGGGTCATAAGGTAATTCTACATTTAACCTTTTGAAGAACTGCCAAACTCTTCCATAGCAACTGCAGCATTTTGCCAATCTCTTGTTTTAGATTTACAGGTTTATAGGAAGCTGAGTCTGGAGACTGGCCCTGGCCTGCCCAGACCTCAGGGCAAGCATCTCTAGCTCTTGTGACTTTAATTACAGACAGTGGTCATGGGATGAAGATTTTCAGGTGAGAGAGGAAGATGAACAGGGACCTGCTGTTTTTCTCTTCCCAGGTGATGGCATTAGTTCTGCCTGCTGCTGCCAGGCCAGTAGGACCATCTATTTACCCCAAAGGCAATACTAGATTCCTAGTATCCTTTTCGGGTACCTGTCATTATCCCCACCACAAATGAAGAAACTGAGGCTAGGAGGGGTGACGCAGTAGGTGGGCTGGGACTCAAACTCCAATCTTTCTGATCCAGAACCATCTTAATTACTTCCCCCACTGCTTCCAGTACCTGAGTCCCTCTCTACATATTTCCTCATTGAATACCCCCAGCACAGGGCCTGGCATGGAGTAGGTGCTCAGGAGATATGTGTTGAATGAATAAGTGATCTCATATTAATGCTTACAACACAGCTATCAGCCCATTTTGTGGAGGAGGAGACTGCAAGGTCTCACAAGCTGCTGCAGAGATTACAACTCCAGCCTGTCTGAGCCCCGGGCCGAAGTTCCAGATCCTCCACCCTCACCTGGGATCAGCTGATCCTACAGAGTGGTTGCTGCTACTTGCCCAGACAGGCTGACCCACCTGCCCACTGTCTGTGCCCAGCTGTTTATCCAGGAGTCTGGGCCAGTAAAATATTGGACCCAGCAGAGCTGCACTGCCTGGGAGGGTCACAGAAGGACAGGAATGGGCAGCTGGGGCACGGGAGGTCTGTAGCAGAGCATGGGAGTGTGAAGATAGCTAGGCGGAGGAGTGGAGAACATGGGAAGAGCCGAGAACATGGGAGGAGCCAGCTTTGAGAGCCAACAAACTTTGCGTGACCTTGGGAAAGGCACCTCTCATCTCTGAGCCTCTGTGGATTCATCTGGGAAACAGACAACAGTGCAGATGGTTCCCGACATAATTAAAATTTTTCAACTTTACAACTGTGCAAAAGCGATATGCATTCATATCGTACTTTTTTTTTTTTTCCAAGATGACTGGTAAGGGGATCTTAACCCTTGACTTGGTGTTGTCAGCACCACGCTCTTCCAAGTGAGCCACAGGCCGGCTCTCATATCATACTTTTTATCCATCCAACCATTCCGTTTTTCACTTTCAGTACAGTATTCAATACATTACACGAGATACTCATCACTGCATTATAAAATAGGCTGTTTGGGCCGGCCCGGTGGCGCACTGCTACAGTGCACTGCTTGAGAGTGCAGCGGCGCTCCCGCTGAGGGTTCGGATCCCACATACAGACCGGCCACTCACTGGCTGAGCGAGGTGCGGGCGCAACACCGAGGGTTGCGATCCCGTTGCCAGTCCTGGTCCGGTACTGGCGCGACACTGAGGGTTGTGATCCGTTGCCGGTCACGAAAAAAGACAAAAAGGAAAAAAAATAATAATAAAAATAAATAAATAAATAAAATAGGCTGTGTTAGAGGATCTGGCGCAATTGTAGTAAGTGTTCTGGGCATGTATAAGTTAGGCCAGGCTAAGCTATGATGTCCGGTGGGTTAGGTGTATTAAATGCATTTTCAACTTACGATACTTCCTATTTACAAAGTTTACAGTATGTAACCCTATCTCAAGTCAAAGAGCACCTGTAGTAATGTCATGCCATGCTGAGCACTTAAAATGCACCAGGCTCTGAGCTCAGTGTTTGGCACCCACGACTGCCTTCTGGGGTGGATACAGTGGTTTGGACTCATCTACCAGATGAGGAAACTGAGGCTTGGTGAGGTGAGGGGAAGGGCAGGATTGGAGACATTAACCGTGGGCTACACTGCTCGGTAACAAGCATTTCTCCACTTTACATTTGACTCACCAGTGGCTCTCAACGGGACCCCAAGAATAAGAATGGGATCATCAGGCATTGGCATGCTTTCCAAAAGTCTCTGAGAACTAGGTCACCCAAGAAATTGCAAGCCACCTTGGGGTAGCCCTTTGACTCATGCTCGACCTTGTGGGCTCTCTGATGGGAAAGACGACCCCAGCCTATCTCTCACCCCGTGTGGTTTGAACATGTCCTGTTCCTCAAGTTTGCTCATCCATAAAATAGGGATAATACTAGCACCTACCTTAGAGCCCCGGGAGATTGTCCCATGAGGATGACATGAGATGGGGACACGTGGAGGTCGCCCCAATGAAATGCACTGGAAATGTGAGCTCACACACACACATGCACACACACGTGCGCACGCACACACACACACCAAGTTCCTTCTCCAGCGCCCACTCCCATTCCCCTCAAGGGCAGGGCTGGGCTGAGTCACTGCTCAAGGCAGGTGCATGGGAGGGAGGCGACAGCAAATGCTTTGGGATGAAAGAACCCATCCCAGCTGTTCTCCAGCCCCACCATGCACTGTCCAACCAGCACACCTTTACACGTGCTGTGCCAGCCACCTGGAGTGCTCTTCGCCACCTGCCAAAGGCCTCCTGTGCCTTCAGGGCAACTGCAGTGACACTCATCCCGGACACCCCAGCTCCCCACCTCCACCCATCCTGCTCAGACCTTTGAGGATAGAATGGCTGATTGAATGACCACACTCAAGTTTGCATTTGAAGCCTCTCTCCTCCTTGTCCCCTGCCCCTAACTTGCAGGTCCTAGAATGGCTCCCGGGCTCTTCCTCTTCAGAGCTCTGCACTGGCAGTTTCACCAGCCAGGAAGGTCCTCCATCCTCTCTCCACTTGGAGATTCACTCCATCTAGGCCCAGGCCCAGTAGAGTTCCCTTTGAGACCACCCCCTTGACTGCCAAGCCTTTCAGACCCTGAGCTGTCTCCCTAACTGTGAGCGTTGGGGAGAGGCCAGGCCTGGGGCTGAGGCCTCTCGAGTTCCCTGGTATAGACCAACAAAAGTCAGTGTGTAAAAGATACCACAAAAGTGCACGAGTGAATGGGCCGGCCCGTGGCTCACTCAGTAGAGTGCGGTGCTAATAACACCAAGGCCCCGGGTTCGGATCCCACATAGGGATGGCCGGTTCGCTCACTGGCTGAGCGTGGTGCTGACAACACCAAGTCAAGGGTTAAGATCCCCTTACCGGTCATCCTTTAAAAAAAAAAAAGTGCACGAGTGAAGAGGTGGAGGGGTGAAGGTCAGAGGGCTGGGAGGTGCAGAATGGGCTGGTAGGCAGAGCGTGGGCTTTGGAAGCAGGTGACCTGGGCTTCCAGGTGGTGGGACCTTGGGCAGGAGCTGCCTACTCTATGGGCTTCAGTCTCCTCAGCTTATAAGGGGCACAAGCAAAGCAATCTCAGAGAAAAGAAGCAAAGTTGGGAGACACACAGAACCCGAATCTAGAGTTACTAAAAAGCACTACAGTTTTCAGGACTGTGTGGGACCCAGCAAGGAAACAGAGAGTGCAGATGGACCAAGGGGACTGACAGATCCAAGACACAGAGCAGAGGCTAGAAAAGACTGGCATGTGTGTGGTCAGCTGATTTTTTACATGTTAGGGGGGAAAAGTCTTCCCCACAGATGTTTCAGGAACAACTAGACAGACATATGGAAAGAAATTAACCTCAACCCCAACATCACGCCACATCCGAATATGAATTCAAAGTGGCCCATAGACTGAAACATAAAAGCTAAAGCCATGAGCCATCTAGAAGAAAATCTAGAAAATCTTTGCAAACTTAAGCCCAGCAACATCCCCTACACAAGGAGCACGAGAAATAAAAGACAAAACCTGAGCAACTGGACTTGGTCAAAATTCAAAACATCTGGGCCGAGCCAGTGGTGCACTCGGGAGAGTGCGGTGCTGGGAGTGCAGCAGCGCTCCCGCCGCAGGTTCGGATCCTATCTGATCAGAGGCCACCCCAGCTCACGGTGCCTGGAACAGTAGCAGTGGTGACTCTCACACAGGACTGGGCTAGAGGGTCTCCCCAGCCAGCCCAAGGTCCAGCTGGCTACCAGGACAACCTGTACCCGAGAGCTGGAAGTACGCAGGTTGGTGAGAAAAGAAGTGTGTCCTGTCTGGCAGTGTCCACAGCCCTCACCCCAGGTCTTCCAGCAAAGCCCCCTTCCACTCTAAGGACAGGCTAGATACCAGGGGGGCTGGACCCTGGGGATGAGGCATTGACTAAAGCCATGCCAACCTCGTGTCCCTAGAGTGACCCAGGTGGCCTGAAAAGCAGGGGCCTGGAAGGAGGCAGGGTGCAGAATTGTGTTCCAGGCCCACTGCCACCTTCTGCTGGGTGGTTGTGGCAGATGGCTTCCCCTCCTGGGTCTGTAAGGTGACAGGTGCAGGCAAGGTACCTGTGGTGGTCTCTTTTCAGGGGCCCCCTCCTTCCTGGAGGCTGGATGGAACAGCAGGAAGGTTCCCGGGTGCTGAGCTTCAGGAGGCCCAGTGATGGCTCTGCCCATCCTGGCTGCAATGGTGGGCAGCATTTATGGAAGAAGTTCCCACAGGCCCGGGTTGTAGGAAGAGCCAAGTGAGAGCTTTTATTTTTTTTCAGAGGAAGCTCCTGGAATCAACCTGACCCATCCCCATGGTCCCCAAAATCCTTCAGGGTCTGGCTCTGACTACCCACCATCATCAATCTTGAACACACTAGGCTTGATCCTGCCCCAGGGTCTTTTTACCAGCTGGTCAAAGCCCAGACACAGAGCTGCCAGCTTGCTACACAGGCAGACCCCTGTGGTCATTGAGGTCTCTGTGCACAGCATTCCCTTGGAGAGGTCTTCCTAGATCCCTAACCACATCCCCTCCCCTGGGTCCCATCTGTCTCTTTTGAGGCCCAGGGACCCTGTGTCTGCAGCCCATCTACTGAGCAAAGGAGTGATCCCACAGAATCCTTGTAGCAGCCTCAAATTAGGGCCACTGGGGTCCCCGACTTCAGGTGAGAAAACAGGCACAAGAAGCAAACACTGGAGTAACAGGTGGAGCTGGGCATTGACTCCCACAGAATCCAGCCAGGTCAGGGCTCGTAACCCGTTTCCACCTGCTACATCCCCCCACTTCTC
The DNA here is from genome assembly GCF_000696425.1 of Galeopterus variegatus. Classification (NCBI taxonomy): domain Eukaryota; kingdom Metazoa; phylum Chordata; class Mammalia; order Dermoptera; family Cynocephalidae; genus Galeopterus; species Galeopterus variegatus. The sequence goes on along the minus strand of NW_007732346.1, from coordinate 89,700 downwards.
TAGGCCTTGGTTTTCCCCTGTAACATGTGCCTGTGGTGCCTGGAGAGGAGACCCCAGCTCTAGCCTTGATTGGCTATTTCCTTGGTGTTATGTGACTCTGGATGTGTCACAGGCTGTCCCTGACTCAGCCCCAAGTGGCGATAGAAGGAGGTTCAGGAGCCAGTGGAGTGCAGGTGGGAGGCTTTATTTCACTGTGGGGGGAGGGGAGCTTGGACAGAGGGTAGCAGGCAGGGCAGGAGGGGCTGGCGCTTGGGCAGGGACTGGAAAGGGGAAGGGCTGCCCCCAGGCCTGTTGAGAAGGAGAAACTGAGGCCAGCCCTGGTTGAGACCTAACCCAGGGGGATGGGGGTGGAGATGGGGTAAGAACTGGGTCTGGAAGAATGAGGGCCTCCCTCTGGGCTGGACGTAGGGCCTTGGCCCCACCTCACTTTTCTCCTATCGGGCCTCAGTCCCTCCTGGGATGGGGTAAGAACTGGGTCTGGAAGAATGAGGGCCTCCCTCCGGGCTGGACGTAGGGCCTTGGCCCCACCTCACTTTTCTCCTATCGGGCCTCAGTCCCTCCTGCTCGCTGGGCTGCACAACCCCCAATCCTTGCTGCTTCTGACCTGGAGGAGGGGCTAGGCCATGGAGGGCAGTGGACAGGGAGCCTGGGGGAGGTTACAGAGCGTGGGATGGGGTCCACGGTGTGCGGAGTGGGTGGCGGCCACCTGGGCAATCAGTTCCTGGCAGCGATGACCACAGAGAGAGCCACACCCCCCAAGGCGACGGCAGTCGCCCCAAACAGCCACTTCCATGGGATAGACTGTGGACAAAGGGGAGGGGAAAGACAGCTGGAGGGTGGTCAAGACTGGCTTCTTGGGTCTCTTCTCCCAACACAGCCCAAGCAGGCCTTCCGGCAAATCACTGCCTGATCATGCCTTTCCTGCCTACGGACAAACTCCTACTCTGCACCAAAACCCAAACGAAATGTCCTCTTCCAGGACAACTCCCCTTCTCCCTTGAATGAGCTTCCACTCCCTACCCTGAGCCCTCCACTTTGAGTTCCACCTCTGCCCCAGCCCTGGTCGCACAGGGTTGGGGCCTCTCTGTGTTCCCAGCATCACCCAAAACAGCCCAGTTGCTGGGGACATCAGTGTTAGAAAATCCCTCTACCTGGCACACCCTGCCCATAGCCCCTGCCCCCCACCCCGGTATCCCCTCTGTGCCTGCCAGCCCCAGCTCACCCAGGCACCCTTGCCAGGACACTTGGCAGGCAGCCGGCTGGGGTTGCCCAGCATTTTCCGGTACAGGGCAGTCTCCGTGCTCCGCTGAGCTGCATGCTTCTTCACCAGCTTTGAGAGCTCTGCATGGATCGTCTGCGGGAGGTGGGTGGGAAGTGTGCTGAGCACAGGCGGTGGTGGGATGTGCCTGTCATCAGTGGAGCTCTGCCCTTCTGGGACCATGGGTTGCTTGGGTGCCAGGACACGGGGGTTCCATCTGCCCCTCTCTGAGCTTAATCAAAGCAGGGGCTGCCATGGCGCACTCAGTTAGAGTGCACAGTGTTACACCACCAAGGTCAAGGGTTTGGATACTGGCCAGCCGCAGGGGGTAAAAAAAGAAAAAAAGTGGGGCTGCCATCCCCACCCCCATAGGGAGCTGGTAGATGGGGCAGAGTACAAGCTGGCTGGGAGAGAGGAAGGTTCTGGGAGAAAGGCTGAGGACACTGGCATTGGCCAGGCTGGTGGTACCCTTGGCCTCTGGGCCTGCTGGAGGAGTGAGCCGAGACTGCCTATGAGGGAGTCACAGGGTTTTTTAGCAAACTGCATACCCCCCGCCATGGCCCAGACGAGACCACCACAGAAAGAACCACAGCAAGAAAGACCTGGGGCAGACCACAGGAGGGACTTCCCAGATGGGCCAGCAGGGCAAGTCCCCTCACCTTGTTGGAAGGTTCCAGCTTCAGGGCTGCCCTCAGGATGGGGATGGCCTCACTGTACTCGCCTTGCTGAGCCAGCACCTGTGGGGGAGGGAGTGGCATCACTATGGACCCACACTGGGCCTCACTCTCCTTAAGAAACCCAGCCCTGCCAAGTTCCTGGCCACCCTGACAAGTCCTAAATCAATCTCCAGCAACGGCCCCAGGGGTCCAGCCACCCCCATGCTGCTCCCCTAAGCCCTCAGACTCCATTATGTGCCATGCATGGCTTGGCATTATTCCCACAACCTGCTCTTTCCCCTGTGTGTCTGTCTCAGCCTAGGCCAGAGACCTGGGCACTGGCCTCACCTCCTCCTCACCTTACCACCTCAGCTGCCTGGCTCAACAGGAGCCAGATGGACATTTCCAAAGCTTTGGCCACAGCAAATGATTCAGGGCCAGGCACGTAACCAAAAGAACCAATAAGATCCAGCCTGAACTGCACTGGGGCAGCCAAAAGAACCAATAAGATCCAGCCTGAACTGCACTGCTAAGTGGGGAAGATGGAAGCATGAATCTTTTGGGAGCAGGGGAAGGGGGCGAGAAGTGTCACGGTCACCCTGGGAGAAAAAAACTGCATGCTAAGTGGGGAAGATGGAAGCATGAATCTTTGGGAGCAGGGGAAGGGGGCGAGAAGTGTCACGGTCACCCTGGGAGAAAAAAACTGCATGAGAGGAGAGACTCCAGCAGAGGGACACCGCATCCCCACAACACTGTGAGTGCCTGGGTCCAGCCTTGCCTGAAGCCAGCAATTCCAGACTTGGCAGTCCCATGAGCTGTCAATCCCTGCTCTTTGCTTGAACCTATCTGAGTGGGTTTCTGTCACCTTCAACCAGCAGATCCAAACATGTATGAGGCTACACAAGAAGACACTCCTGCTGTCCCCAGGATTATAAACTCTTCAAAATCACGGACAGCATCTTTTCCCCTACTTTTCTCTGCAGAAGTCAGTACACAATAGGTGCTTAATAAATGCCAGCTGGGGGGAGCCCCTGCTCAAGCCTCTCACAAACACACCAGGTGACCCCAGAGTCTGCACCTTGGTTCCTTTGCTTACTGTCAATAAGTGCAGAGAAGCCCCAACCCCACCCCACGCCCTGCCCAGGGTTGGTGTGAGCATGAACAGAGAGGTAGGAGAAAGCAGTTAAGATCGAGTCTGTGCAGGCTGGATTCACCCCGACATTCCACTAGGACTTTTACTGAGCACCTACTGTGTGCCTGGCCCTGTCTGCAAGGTTGGAGATGCAGCGGTGAGCAAGACATACCAAATCCCTGCCTTCCAGTAAGGAAACAGACAAGAAACATGTCACCTCCATGTGCTGCCTGTCAGATGGCAACACAGGAAACAAGACAGGGTGGGGAGAGACAAAACCTCCCGAGAAGGTGATTTCAGAGCAAAGACCTGAATGAGGCCAGGAACCTGTGCAGATACCTGGAGTATGAACAGCTCAGGCAGAGAGCACAGCCTGAGCAAAGATCTGAAGTGGAAGCTCACCTGACCTGGACAGCAAGGAGGTAGAAGGGGGACAACCAGGTGGCTCAAGGCCCCAAGGGCTGTGCTAAGACTTGGCTTTTACTCTGAGGTAGATGGGAGCCAAGGAGGGTTATATGCGAGGAGCAGTCACTGGGCCAGAGGCAGGAAACCCATGACTCAGGGTTGGCTCTGGCTTCAACCAATGGATGGCTGTGACCCATGCCACACCCCTGTGCCTGTCTGGGTCTCAGTTTCTCCACCTGTCCCCAAGAGAGCTCAGCTGGCTGATACCTATGCATTCCTCAAATCCAGGTTTGAGGACCAACCCTGGTGCCCTGGGCTGGGTAACCTGGCCTGGCGCCCTGGCGAAGGGAGCTGGTTGGCGCACCCGAGGCCCACCTTGCCCTTGCGGAAAAGCGCCTTGATGTTGTCGGGCTGGTGCTCCAGCACAAGGCTGCATGAGCGCAGTGCTGCGCGGTAGTGGTCCAGCTTCAGCTGCGAGGCCGCCAGGTTGTTCAGACACTTCACCTTCAGCTGCAGGAGCTGCTCCTCCTCCTCAAATGTCATGTCCACTGTGCAGGGTACAGCACTCAGCCGCAGTGGCCATTACCACACAGCCACCCCACCCCCACCCCTGCCTCTGCAGAGGGCCCACTACCTTCTACCCAGAGGACCTCAGGCCTCTCTGGCCTCAGTCTCCCCATCTCTAACATGGGACCAAGAGCCACACCTCCCCCAGGGCACTCGCAAGGGGTCTACAAAATGGAGCCTTAACAAAGCAAAGCAAGGACTTAATACATGGGGTGTGAGATGGACATCGTCTGTGGTCACCCACGTCCTGACACCTACCTGTGTTCCATAAGATTCTACTGGTTTGAAATATACCACAAGTCTGAAGCAAACTCTAGCCTGAAGGTTAGGGACAGGAGGTATCTACCCATACAATGGAATATTCTAGAGTATTCTGAGTTTGCAGACCCCTGTGGCTTGAGGTGTCCACATTAAGAGTTGACACCTTTGTAGGAGAGCTGGCAGTCACCTTTGGCGCTAGAGGTGATGGCCTTGATGGCGAGGTCGTAGGAGTTGGCAGCTAACACAAAGTCAGCTCGCTGGTAGTGGGCGTTGCCACACTCCCGCTTCCGGTTGGCCAGAGCCACACGCTCCTGTCCCGTGAGCATTTCCAGGTCAGGCCCATCCACAGCCGTCTTCAGGGTCACTTCCAGGCACAGGGCCGCATGCGGGGGGATGTATGGGCTCCTACTGGGGGGGTGGGGTGGGCAGGGGCAGCATTCAGACCCAGTGGCCCCCAAGCCTTCATCCCAGACCCACTGGGTTGGCTGGGGAGCAGGCGGGGAAGGGCTCAAGTCCTGAATCTGACCCCACTGTCACCTGCTCCTTGTAAAACTCAAGAGAGGTAACTCTTGCCGCCCTTCAACTGGGTGACATAGCAACGGAGATCCCCTCCCTGAGCCTCAGTTTCTTCTTCTATAAAATGGGCAGGGAAATGAGGCAAGTTGAGTGGATGCCTGCCTGCTCTACCCCCTCATCCCCACCGGGGCCCCTAGGGCAGTTGACTCTCACCTGCCCTGGGGTCCATAGCAGTATTTGGAGTCAGCGGTGACCATGGCTGTCTCCCCCACATCCATGAGCGGGACGCTGAGATCCAGAGCCTGGGGTGCGCAGGGGCAACTGGATGTCAGGTGGGCCCAGGCCCAGCAAGGCCCCAGCCCCCGCCTCACCCCATCCCATCCCACCCTGGCCCCCACCTGGATGACGTCGCAGTCACCCAGAGTGAACACCAGCTCCGGCTCCTCCTGCACCCGTGTGCCGTTCTCCAGCGACATCTGCAGCTGCACGGTGATCACCTGGCCCTTGGCTGGGCGGCTTGAGCCAGGTGGGCCTGGGACCAGTGTCTTCTTCCTCAGTAGCCCATTCCCTGCCAGGGGCCAGGGACACGCAGCCTGTCATCCAGCAGCTCAGACGGGCACCCACTCCGCTGAACGCCCTCTCCCAGCTCTGCCCACTCGCTATCCTGGAGTGGGGTGGGCCCACACTGGGGCACAAGCTAAACATCCAGTGGCCACTCTGCCACCAACTGGGCAGGGGACTCCACACTACTGGACACTGGGCACCACAGGACAGATTTGGGGGTAAGGATGGGGACACTAGGACCCGGCTCAGAAAACAATGGCTGCTTTGATTGTTGTCTTATGAAAACCGAGGCGGGGGCTGGCCGGTTAGCTCAGCTGGTTATGGCATGATGTTATAACCCCATGGTTCAGGGTTCAGATCCCTGTATTGGCCAGCTGCCAAAATAATAAAATTAAAAGAAAAAAAGAAAACCAAGGCTCAGCAAGGTCCTGCCCAGTGCAGTCAGAGAGACAGAGAGGCCCAGAGCCAGACTCAGGAGCAGCCCCTACCCTCAGTTCAAATCCCAGCTCTCAGGGCAGGCCCATGACTCACTTGGGAGAGTGTGGTGCTGATAACACCAAGGCCACGGGTTCGGATCCCTATATAGGCATGGCTGGTTAGCTCACTTGGGAGAACGTGGTGCTGACAACACCAAGTCAAGAGTTAAGATCCCAGGGCCGGCCCTGTGGCTCACTCGGGAGAGTGCGGCGCTGGGAGCACAGTGGTGCTCCCACCGCGGGTTCGGATCCTATATAGGGATGGCCAGTGCGCTCACTGGCTGAGCGCAGTACGGGCAACACCACACCAAGGATTGCGATCCCCTTACCGGTCACAAAAAAAAAAAAAAAAGAGTTAAGATCCCCTTTCTGGTCATCTTTTTTTTTTTAAAAAAAGGGCCGACCCCGTGGCTCACTCAGGAGAGTGCGGCGTTGCCGCCGTGGGTTCGGATCCTATATAGGGTATATAGGGATGTCCAGTGTGCTCACTGGCTGAGCGCGGTGTGGGCGACACCAAGCCAAGGGTTGCAATCCCCTTACCGGTCACAAAAAAAAAAAAAAAAAAAAAAAAAAACCCC
>NW_007732346.1:78861-82359 GCF_000696425.1 Galeopterus variegatus | reverse complement strand
TGGCTGAGCGCGGTGTGGGCGACACCAAGCCAAGGGTTGCAATCCCCTTACCGGTCACAAAAAAAAAAAAAAAAAAAAAAAAAAACGAATCCCAGCTCTAGGATGTCTGGGCCTCAGTTTACCCAGCCATGAAATGGGGTGATTGCGGGGCCTCCTGGTAGCACCCAGTGTGTGTTAGCTTGGTTAGCAGAGTACCCAAGATGCCATAAGTACATCTCTACCAAAGTACTACGTGCGCTCAGTTTAAAAGTGAAACAAACAAAAAGTTCGACGTCAAACAGAGCCAAAGAGCTTATGAGCAAAAGCAGCCCGATACTCCTCATAATCCCCCGAAGACCACTGTCTATTCCCTCAGCCACCTTGGCTGGAGTATCTCTCTGCATCCCAAGCAATCACAGGAATGACCAAACAGCCACAGCCAATGCCATCTGAGAGCCAGGCACAAGGCTCAGTGCTCTGGTGAATGCACTCAGGGAGTCCAATAACTGTGACACCCACTGCCATCCCAGGCAACCACTGGGGCGATCAGCACCGGAGCCCACATTTGACAGAGCATGAAACAGAGGCCACAGAGAGGGCAAGCAACCTGGCCCAGGACACACAGCCCTGTGCCTTCATCCGGGCGCTCCCGAGGTGTCCACGAAACAGAGCGTTAGAGAAGCAAGGGCTAAACCTCTGGGGTATGCTGTTCTGATGTTTACCTGTGCTCTGCAATGTTATATTGATCTAGAATACTTCACTAGTCTGAGGGGAGCCTGGCCTAAAGGTTAGGAACAGTGCGTATCCATACATGCTCTAGAATATTCTAGAGTATTCCAAATTTCTGTGCTGCTCCTCAACTTGTATGTGCCCCCCAACAAGTCTGGGAACCACCAAGCTAGCAGATCCCCACGGACCCATGTCTTGAGGTTTCTGGGCACTAAGGATGGATGCACTGGAAGGGTCACAACCAGGCACTGCCTTTCATCAGGGTGGACATGGGGCAAACCACATCCCCTCTCGAAGTCTCAGTTTCTGTGTCTGGAAAATGAAAGCTCCAGTTCTGGCCTCAGAGAGTGGCTGGCACAAATGTAAACACAGAGCCAACCCAGTGTTTGCCAGGGAGCGGGCAGCTCTCACTCGTAGTATCAGTACAGAACAGCTTCCCAAACTCTGATAGAGCCAGGGAGGCTATGTGACCTTGGGCAAACACCTTTATCTCTCTGAGCCTCAGTTTCCCCATCTGTAAAATGGAGATATGGCAGAAATGACATCAGAAACTTCCTGTAAAGATAAAATAAGGTGATGCACAGGCCTGGCACAGAATCAGTGCCTATTAAGTATTACCTAGTGTTAGTTTTGGAAATAGTAACATTTTTATTAGTCATGGTGGCCATACTAGTAGTAACATTTCTGTTTTATCACTGTCAGTATTATGCAAAACTATTGTTATAGTATTACTAGTATTAGTGATACTGATAATGATATTTTACCATTATTTGTGTAGGCACTAGCAGTATTTAGCATATCAGACATCAGTACTGGAGCAGCACATCTTCCACGGAATACTAATGTCTCTCTTGTTTTCAGTTGCTGTGATAGGGTCCTTGTGTGGCTTTACCTAGTTTCTTTCTTGCAGGACTTCTCTGAGCATTTAGAATGCTAATGAATACTGTGAACCAGCCAGAGGGCTGAACAAAATAGGACATTCCCCAGATCTATTGGCCTCAAGATGAATTTTTCAGGGGAAGGGCATGTGTCAGACAAATGCAGAGAGAAGATGCAGTGGGGGTTGGGAGCTGCCAGTGCCTGGTGTGCTGGCTGTGTGGCTCTGGACAAATGACTCAGCCTCTCTGGGTCGCTGCTAGCAGCTCTGGGAAACAGGGACACAGCACGTCGTGTGTGTGCATGTGTGAATGAATGGGGTTCATAAACATGAACTATCTCGAGCAGCTGCCTGTGGCTGGAGATCACCACGGTTACCACGTTACTTCCAAACATCACAGCAGAGATGAGGAAATGAGGCTTAGGGGACAAGATGTTGCCTGTGGCTGGAGATCACCATGGTTACCACGTTACTTCCAAACATCACAGCAGAGATGAGGAAATGAGGCTTAGGGGACAAGAGGGCCTGTGCCAAGGTCACTTCCAAACCCAAGCTGTCTGGGCCCTGGGGGTCAACCCAAGCCATCCTTGCTCCTTACCCAGGATGTCCAGCCATTCTTCCGGGGCCGGGGCTGGGGTGGGCTCAGGCTCCATGGCAGCCAGGAACTCTCGGGCCAGGGCCCCGGGCTGCTCAGCCTCTTCTAGTGGGGTCTGTCCCATGTCCTCGAGGGGTGGCAGCTCACTGAGGTCATCGTCGTCCTCCTCCTCCTGCTCCTCGCCCTCCACATCCTCGACCCCATCTAGCACCTCGAAGTCCTCAAGAGGTGGGACCCCAGCAGGCGACAGGGCGGTGGGCTCAGGGGGCTCAGCACAGGATGCCATGTTGCTGGGGCGATGGGAAGTGGCCTGGGGAGGGGGACAGATGGGGATAAGAATCCCAGCCAGCCCCTCAAAGTGTCCTCTGCACATGTTCCTCACACTCCTGATCCTTTGCTGTATGACTCAGGGACACTGGGCCTCAGTTTTCTCATGTATACAGTGGGTCTAACAACCATCCAGCTTGTTGGGAGGAATTAACAACTCATGCATCAAGCTCTGGGCATCAGGCTCAAACAATGTTAGTTATTATTAGAGCTAATTATTACTTAATGTTTATAAACACCCCAGCAAGTAGGAAACATCCCCTCAACATTCTGCAGAAAAGGAAATTGAGGCCAGAGGGGCAAAGCCACTTGCCCAAGGTCACAGAGCAAGCCAAGGGCAGAAGCAGGATTTGAACCTGGGGCTCCAGACCCTGGGGCTCCAGACCCTGGGGCTGTACCTGATTAAATGCCAAGAGAGAGTGCTGGGATTTTTGGGGGGTGGTGGGGAGATGGACAGCCCTGGAAGCCTTGGGGAAGCCATTCTTAGAGCCTCTGGGCCACTTGGGGAATTGAACCTTTACTAGGCTTCTCACCTCTGGCTGTCTCTTCTCCTAAGGAGAACCCCTCCCAACAGCACCAGCCCCAACCACCCAGAAATTTCAAGCCGTCTTCTTTCCACACCTGAACCTAATGCCGCTCTTCTACCCCAACAGCAGGGACTCTGGCCCAAACCTTCCCTGGGAGCACTTCTTCCTCTATCCGGCCTCCTCCAACCCGCTCAAATGAGCCTTCTTCACAGGAACAGTGCAGACCCCCTTCCCCCGCCATTCCCCGTATCCTACAGCCTCTTCCTTGCCCGGGGTCGGTTGGGATCCCCCAGCCCTCCTCCCCAGGCCCCAAGCTTACAGAAGCAGAACCACCACTCTAACCCGAGCATCCCCTCCCCAACCCTCACCTGCCTCCTCCTTCCGGGCTCGGGCCCTCTTTTCTGAGACCCTCCTGACCTCCGCCCCCCCCAGCGCCTCCCACCAATCGGCCCCTATCCCCCACC
>NW_007732346.1:74087-77533 GCF_000696425.1 Galeopterus variegatus | reverse complement strand
CACGTCCGTCCCGGGTGCAGGCACCGCCCCCTTCCTGCTTAGCTCCGTTGGACGTTCTTAAAGGGGCCGAAACCTCCCGGCCACTTGGGGCAGGGGATGGGGGCTTGGGGCTGGATCCCGAATGCGCGTTAGCGCCTGGCAACGTGCAGGCTCCGGTCTGAACTTCTTCCGGCTCATCTGCAAAGTGAGGGTAAACACCCCCAGCCACGCACTCTCACCTTGGGGCTTTGGGATGACAGCCCGCAATGGTGTTTCCTTGAGCTCAGGCCTGACGGCCAGGGCAGCTCTGAGACTGTTGGACAACCCACCCTGAAGCCCTAGTGCAAAAGTGGACCCCAGGCCCCGAGGGTAGCGATATGCCCAAGGGCACACAGAGTTCCCGGAAGATTGCCTGGTGCATACAGGAGGCGCTCAATAACGTTTAGGTGTGCGAGTGAGCGAATAGAGCCACGGGGAGGAGTCCCTGTTTCCTGCACCCTCTGCTACAGGGTGATAAGTTGCCAGTAGGTGATAAGGTGCCTGCGGCCCCAGGAGAAGGTGGCATCCTCGATTAGACGGGTTTTTATGAATCTTGTTTTGAAACATGGGGCATTTACTCCTCCCTCGCTCTGTTTTATTTCCTTTCCAGCAGCTACTCCCTTCCAGAATGACCTTATCATTGTTTTGCTTTGGGCTTCCCAACACACACACACTGTGCTCCTTCCTGGCAGGGATTTTTTCCTGTTTGCACCCAGAACCTCCTTAAATGATGCCTGGCACCTATGGGAGCTCAATGAATGAATGAGTCAGACACTGGCTTTTGGAAGTAGCTGATACTGTAGGAGGTAACTGGCTTTTGGAGGTAACTTACTTCTCAGAACGGAACTCCAAGGTTGCTTCCTACAGGAAGTCCTTCCTGACCTCCCCAAGGTAAAGCCAGGTGCCCCATTTGGCTGTCCTGGCTCTGGTTTACTTGTATCTGTGCCATCATTTGATTTACCTCTGCCTCACCCACTAGACCCCCAAAGTTTGGGAAGGCTCTGTTATTTCTCATTGTTGTAGCCCTGAAACCTGCATAGTGTCTGGCACAAAAGGTAAGAGGGGGGCCGGCCTGTGGCTCACTTGGGAGAGTGTGGTGCTGATAACACCAAGGCCACAGGTTCGGATCCCTATATAGGGATGACCGACCGGTTCGCTCACTGGCTGAGTGTGGTGCTGACAACACCAAGACAAGGGTTAAGATCCCCTTTCCGGTCATCTTTAAAAAAAAAAAAGGTAAGAGGGACTCAGGGATATCATTGTGGAAGAAAGGAAGGCAGGCTGGCCAGCCAGATGAGGGGGTTGGGGCAGCAGAGATATGTGAGAAATCACCCAGAAAGGGAAATAAACCCTGGGCCACTCCCAGTTCTTGGACTATTCTCTATCCATCTGTGAACACTAGTGTGTTTGTTTGTTTGTTTGTTTATCAGGTGGCCAGTAGAGGGATCTGAACCCTTGACTATGATGTTATAACACCACTCTCCAACCAACTGAGTAACTAGCTAGGTGTGGTTAGTGTTTTAAAGACTCCATCCTTTTCTACCTTTCTGTATCCTTATATTGTACATGTGTCTCTTGAAAGCAGCATAGAATTGGGTTTTGCTTTTTGATCCAGTCTGCTCATCTTTGTCTTTTAACTGGAGCATGTGGTCTATTTATATTTAATGTAATTATGGACATATTTGGACATAAATCTGCCTTCTTATGTGTTCTTTTCTCTCCTTTCTTGCCTTCTTTAGGATTGGATGGGTGTGTTTGGTAACACTCATTATCTTCATTTCATAGACAGAAAAACTGAGGCACAGAGAGGTTAATTACTTTGTTCAAGGTCACAGCAATGAAGGGCAAGATGGGCCAGTTCCCTTCCCCCACTGAGTTTCTATTCCAGCCAGGAGAGCTGGATATTGCACAACAACAATGCAAATAACTATATAATTGCAGCTGTCATGAGTGCTATGTAAGAAATGGAACTGAAAAAGGTGACAGAGAAAAGCTTCTAGTTCCCAAATTTGCCTCCCGCCAATCCCCGTCACTGGACAGACTGAATGTTCCTATCACTTCCTATCCTCTCCCTTGAACACACAAAGGAGGAAAACATTTTCTCATCTCCAGTCCACTGTGTACGAAACATTTGGGCCAGCCAAGTCCCTTTTGGCTTTGATATGCAACCCCCACCCCTTCCAGGACCCTCATAAATGTTTCCTGGCCTTCACAGAGCCCAAGAGATCCATTGAAAACCTTAGTTTCTCCAGCCTGGGCCTCTTCTGCTGCAGCCTGCAGATAGAGCCATGGTTGTAGTTCTCCCAGCAGCCACCATCCCAGCTCCCCTCTCTCAGCCCTGGCTGCTGCCTAGCTACCTGAGCTCCCCCATTCTTACCAAGACCATGTCCACACTATGTGCTTTCCCATCATCCTGTGTTTTCCCCTGCAATTTCCTCAGTCCCTCAGTCTGCATCTAGAAAACTCCTAATCCCACCTCAAAACCCCATCCAGATGTACCCACCTCTTTAACAACCTTCTTTGCCCCCAAAATGAGCCTTTACACTCCACTTCCCAGATTCCTTCAGACTTGTGTCCCTCCCCCCTCTTTCCAAGCACTGATCCCCATGGGGCTGAAGTGTATGTTTCTGACTCTGTCTCTCTTCCTCCTCCAGGGCTAGGCAGGAATTGAGTACTCTCTGAATCCCCTGAACATGGGCCACACCCAGTGGGCAGTGAAAAATTTTAATTTTTATTTATTTATTTTTGGGTGGCTGGCCAGTAAAGGGATCAAAACGAGTGAACAATTTTTAAAACTGTCAAATATATAAGAATCCTGGTCCTCATTTACTTATCTGTGAATGAAAGCAGCAGAGGTGGGAGTAATATTACTTACAGTTTACTGAGGGTTTACTGTGTTGTAAGGATTTCACCTGCATGATTTCATAAGGTTAAGCCACTTGCTCAAGGCCATCCAGCTAGGATGTAATGGAGTTGGTATCAAAACTTAGATATGGGCCAGCCCGGTGGCGCACTCGGTAGAGTGTGGCGCTTGGGAGTGCGGCGGCGCTCCCGCCGAGGGTTCGGATCCCATATAGAGACTGGTCCACTCGCTGGTTGAGCGCCGTGCGGGCGCGACACCAAGGGTTGCGATCCCGTTACCGGTCACGAAAAAATACAAAAAGAAAAAAACAAAAACAAAAACAAAACATTAGGGGGCTGGCCCGTGGCTCACTCGGGAGAGTGTGGTGCTGATGGCACCAAGGCCCCGGGTTCGGATCCCATGTAGGGATGGCCGGTTCGCTCACTGGCTGAGCGTGGTGCTGACAACACCAAGTCAAGGGTTGGTATCCCCTTACCAGTCATCTTTAAAAACAAACAAACAAACAAAAAAAAAAAACTTAGATATGTCCAATCCCAGGGCTCTTTAACAGTCTTCCATGTGCCCA
>NW_007732346.1:71546-73503 GCF_000696425.1 Galeopterus variegatus | reverse complement strand
ACACCAAGGGTTGCGATCCCGTTACCGGTCACGAAAAAAGACAAAAAGAAAAAAAAAAAAACAAAAACAAAACATTAGGGGGCTGGCCCGTGGCTCACTCGGGAGAGTGTGGTGCTGATGGCACCAAGGCCCTGGGTTCGGATCCCATGTAGGGATGGCCGGTTCGCTCACTGGCTGAGCGTGGTGCTGACAACACCAAGTCAAGGGTTGGTATCCCCTTACCGGTCATCTTTAAAAACAAACAAACAAAAAAAAAAAAACTTAGATATGTCCAATCCCAGGGCTCTTTAACAGTCTTCCATGTGCCCAAGAATTTATACGTGTAGCTTCCAAGCTCTTGACAATCTTTGGAGGTGACGTTGTGATCACCCAGACTCACAGTTAACAAACTGAGACCCAGAGAAGTTATACATATAATATATAACATACACACATCATAGGATCTCATAACTAATAATAACTTGCTAACATTTATTGAGCAATTACTCTTTGCCTGTCTTGTTCATGCACTGAATCTGGATTATCACACTTAATAATGCATGAACTCATGCATCTTAGTATATATACAAGGGGATAGATATAGAAGTAAATACACATGTGTAAACACGGATTAGTAGATATACATGTGTTTTATAGCTCTGACTGCTGACAGAGTCTAGAAGCAGTAGCACCCCAGTAGCTATGAGCACACTAAGCATGCAGATCTTGGTTTCTAAATACCACTCTTCAAGCAAAGGAACCAGGATCCTTGGAGAAATGGCTGATTCCAGGGATGTTCTACAGCATGGAACATCTTGTGATACCAAAAGTACAGAAATGCTCAGAGAGTGATGGGGACATATTCAAAGGACACAGGACCTAACTTAAAGCAACAACAAGAAAGACCACGGTGCTGATAACACCAAACTCCAGGATTCAACCACTGTACTGACCAGCCATCCCCAAACAAACAAAAATGAATGAAAAGGGACAGCAAAAGAAATAACATAGTAATTAATTATAACCCACGGGATAAAATAAATGCCCATGAGTTCGTAGTGATGTTAATACTTGAATAAATACACAGTTGGAGAATGGACAGCTCTTGTTTACAGAATTCCAATTAATAATTAAATTAATAAATACAAAATCCATACAGCAAGCGCCACAGTAATAACTGCTGCCAGCAAGAACCATGGGTAGATGCTAAAATTAGTGGGTGAAAAATATGATAAAAACAGGGTATTTGCATAGTCTCTTAACTATCTTCCCACAGGATCCTTATTAATTGCAAGGGGGAACATAGAAACTTTACAGCGGAGAAACTAGTAGACACTGCTTTAAGCAGATAATCAAGGTCAACATCACCAGTCATGAGACACATCAAGATCCCAGGCTGTATTACTCCGTTTTCCTGTCTTCTCTTTTTTGGCAGCTGGCTAGTACGGGGATACGAACCTGTGAACCTTAGCGTTATAAGGCTGTGCTCTAACCAACTGATCTAACCTAAAAGTCACCAAAACTGGGGCAGATTTTTGAATTGAGTCTGATTCCCAGCCTGGAAAGTAGGATGCGTGGATCTGGTTCGGGAACAGGACACTCGAGCATTTACGACCTTGGGAGAGTGCCTACCGGTCTCGGACCTCAGTCTCACCATCTATAAAATGGGACGCACCTTCCAGCTTCCCCGACTCCGGGATGCTTTGGAAACTGCGCAGGCGCACGAGAGAATATCCGATTGGCTGTTCGTCGTGTTCCGCATGAACAGTTCTTGCGTCTAAGCCCCGCCCCTTCCTGCCGCTCCTCCGCGCACGCACGTCATACCCGGGGTGAGACACCGCCTCGCGAGCTCGCACGCAGGTGCGTATGACGTCGCGGCGGCACGGGCGCCATCCCGGAAGCGCGAGCAAGGCCGCCAGATGTGCAGGTGCCGCTCCCACCGACTCCGGGGCCGAGTGTGGGGTGGGGCCGGGGACTC
>NW_007732346.1:62041-70740 GCF_000696425.1 Galeopterus variegatus | reverse complement strand
CGCCGGGCCGGGTCGGGCGCGGCCCCCGGGCCACCGTGGGGTGGGGCGCGTCGCTGGCCACACCTGGGCACGCCTGCTGCGCACAGGCCTCAGTTTACCCGTCTGCGCAGTGGATGCTTGGGCAGCGCCGTGGGCCGGATCCAGGTCCGGGACGCGGGAGTTGTGGCCACCTGCGTTCAGATCGTGCCGTGTACCCGGAGCCGGGCATTGGCCCGTTTGTGCCTCAGTTTCCCCGATTTGGGGGAGCGGGGCGTGAGGGGACATTCGAGCCCCGCCCCACTTGGGTGTCTTTTTTTTTTTTTTTTTAGCTTGGGCCGCCGTGTTAAATTTTATTAAATGACCTGAATTTAACCGTGGCTTCTCTTTGCCTCGTCCTGTGATCTTGGGCAACTGAGTCCGCCCCCGTGAGCCTCAGTTCCCCTCGGAGATGATAGTGTCTGCCTTGTGGGAGTGTTTGAGGGTTAAATGAAGTGCTGTACTAGTGTTTGCTCATGTTCTTGGAAGCGCCTAGGAGGCCCTTGTTAAAATGCTGGTTCCCGGGACGGAACCGCACTTCACACTGCCCTTGGAGAAACAGCCTGCCTGCCCTGAGGTCTGCTCTTTGTCACCGTTGGTTTCAGTCCCCACAGCCAGCACTATGAGATCTTGATTCTTGTTCCCATTTTGTGGATGAGAAAAGTCATTCAGGGAGGTGAAGTGACTCTCTCAAGGTCACACAGCCTCCTTGTCAGCGTGTTTCTTCCATATATGTATTTGGCGCAGTGACCAGAGCTCTTGCTTTGTCATTTCGACAGTGTGTGTGGACCAGACTAGCAGTAGTCAGGGAAGGTTTCTTCAGATAAGCAGCTGCGGGGGGCGGGGAGTGGGGGTTGCCATGAACCCCTCAGCCCTCACATCTGGGAGCCAGAAACAGGAAAGAGCCCCGCTTTAAAGCAGAACTTTATTTCCGTAGGTCCAAATACTGTACCTGGCAGGCACTAGCCGTGCCTCCCCCCCATAGCTCTGCCCTTTGAATCCAAGTGTTCTCTTTATACAAGATCATGCCTTCTTGGAAATGTAGAAACTGAATGCCCCTGCCTAGCATGTAATTGGAATTCAATAAACATAGTGACTGTTAAGAGGGACGAGGTTTCACCAGGTGTGGCAGCTTAGGTGTGCAAGGGGATGCAAACCACCAGCTAGATTCAGGGCACAGACACTCTTGGCCTTCATGGCGTTTTGGAAAAATCAGTTGTTAACATTTGTAAATGACATGAGCATGTAATTGGAATTCAATAAACATAGTGACTGTTAAGAGGGACGAGGTTTCACCAGGTGCGGCAGCTTAGGTGTGCAAGGGGATGCAAACCACCAGCTAGATTCAGGGCACAGACAGATACTCTTGGCCTTCATGGCGTTTTGGAAAAATCAGTTGTTAACATTTGTAAATGACATGATTTCTTTCACACACACACACACACACACACACACACACACACGTTCCTGTTTCTGTTTTTCTCCTGGGAAAAAATCAGAAGTCGGGCACAAATTGGCTGCTATAAGCAGCAGCTGTCCCATCAGGGGTGGCTACTGCACACCTATTCAGATTCACACCTTTGTGGAACCCGTGGGCTGTGGGCATTTCTTGTGATGCAGACTCACTGTCTGGGTTATCATGGCCCAGTTCCTCTCTCTCTGAGCCTGTTTTCTTGTCTATACATAAGGATGATAACAGTTCCCAGTATATGAACTTGGTGCCTTGTTTAGCATACGTAGGTACTCGATAAATGGGAGAGTAGATTAAGTGGGCTCTGAACACCTCTCCTGATCCTGTGAATCTTAACCAATTGCAAGTAGGCCTTTCTGTCATTAAATGGGCCCCAGAGCCAAGTTATATCAGGATTCCAGATTTTTCCTGAACTCCCCAGGAGGGTCATTGCTGTGGCCCCTCCTGCCCTGCATGTTCTGGGAAGCCTCCGCCCACCCAGATGGTCATGTTTGTGCCAGGGAAACTGGGAACCACAGAGCCATCTGGGTTGCTGGGGCCCATAGCTTGGCTGCAAGTGCCTGACATTCTTGGCTTTAATTTGCTAATAAAAGTCTAGAGTCAGAGCTGAGTTTGTAAAATTCTGTTTGCCTCCCAAAACAAGGTTCTGGTGATCCCTCACTGTGAGCCAGGTTCTAGGCCGGGCTCTGGAGACAGACACA
The DNA here is from genome assembly GCF_000696425.1 of Galeopterus variegatus. Lineage (NCBI taxonomy): Eukaryota > Metazoa > Chordata > Mammalia > Dermoptera > Cynocephalidae > Galeopterus > Galeopterus variegatus. The sequence goes on along the minus strand of NW_007732346.1, from coordinate 68,553 downwards.
TCTTTGCTCTCTTGGAGCTGACACTGCTGTGGGGGCAACAGGCAAACAGGTCAAGTAAAATAATTTCAGGAAGAGGTAACCCATTGGCAATAGTCACGATTTGACTAGGCGGCCATGAATATCCTGCTAGTGGGGAGAGCAGGCACAAGTGTAGGAGGATGAGAGAGGAGGCTGGCAGATCTGTGCAGGTGAAAGGTGCCCATGGCCTTGGGTCGTGGAGGTGGGGGTGGGGGGTGATGGCATCCTAATGTGCTTGGGTGCAGGTTACAAATCTGACCTCGTTTAGTTTTCCCAATACCTCTAGGTTCCCAGGATGACAAACCTGAGGCTCAGGTGGCAAGACTGAGTCATGGTCACACATCCCCACTGCAGTGTTGGGTCAGACCCCAGCCCATAGGTTTCCTGGCCCCGCCTCTTTGCCCCACCTACCCTGGTGAGTGGTGCAGACCAAAGACTTCACTTTCCCATTTTCCCACCTGTTTCAGGCAGCGGAGGAGGAGAAAGAGATGGACCCCCCGGACTCGGCCTCGAGGGTCTTCTGTAGCCGCATCCTGAGCATGGTGAACACAGACGACGTCAATGCCATCATCCTTGCCCAGAAGAACATGTCAGTGGTGGCTGTGGTCCGTGCGTGGGAAGGAATCCACTCACTGGCCAACATTCTTGCCCTGCCCGCCCCTACCCCGGGCCCACACTGGTGATAAAATGAAGGAAATGAGCAAATCTGCCGGCTGGCTCCAAAGTAAATTCCTTCCTGGCCTGGAGGCGAGGCTTTGGCACAGGAAGCAGGGCTCTGGGAAGGTTTTGCAGCTGTGGACGGCTTGGCGGGGGCTGCAGGGGCTCCTGTCCCAAAACCTGGGGTGGGGAGAGTTGGAGGGACCAGAAGGGGCTGCAGGGGGTTTTAAAGAGCCAGTGGGCTGACTTCCTTTTGGGGACCTGGTCTCTCAGAGCCCATGCTGTGTCTGCAAAGTGTCTGGGGTCTCTTGGAGGGGGTGTGGATGCCCTTTGCCCTCACTGGGGCTTGGCTCTTTGGCCACGGAGCCCTTACCCTGATTGCAGCCTGCCCTGTGGGGAGGCAAGGCTGATACGGCCTTGGAGTGGAAGCACCACATCCCGGAGCTTCACATTTGTGTCTTCAAGCTAAAGACTCTCCCCGTCCTCCACTTGCAGCACAGCACAGACCCGATTTCCTTATTTTCTCACCATGTGCTGGGGGTGCTAGGTGTGCCTGGGTTTCAGCAATACCCATCTCTCTCCTGAGGAAATCCCAGACTGAGGGGAGTTAAAGCCAGACGCAAACCCTCCAGGGCCCGTGGTGTTGGGGCTGGGCAAAAGGAACAACCTGGTGCTAATGGGGTCAAAGGAGGAGCAGAGTCTGATAGTTAGAGGGGGTAGAGAAGCCTACATGAGAAGGACCCACTTGAGTGGGGTTTTGAAGATTGAATAGGAGTTCGCTTGATAGCTCACACAGCAGGTAGAACTATAAAGGATATGCAAATGGCACAAGCTTAGCATGACCAGTTGGCAGGGCCAGGTTGGGGAGGGCCCTGGAGGCTGGTGGGGGAGCTCATGCTTTCTCTGTGCCATCAGGCTGGACCGCTTTGAGAAGACCAATGAGATGCTGCTGAACTTCAACAGCTTGTCCAGTGCCCGCCTGCAGCAGATGAGTGAGCGCTTCCTGCACCACACAAGGACCCTGGTGGAGATGAAGCGGGACCTGGACAGCATCTTCCGCAGAATCAGGTGGGTGCTTGGCCCCATCCCGCAGCCCAGCTGACCTCTGCCTCCACCTCCCCATCTGAGATTTGGTTTCCGCAACATAACAGGGAGAAGGGGAGATTCCACTTCTTTGTTTTACAAGGCTTCATTGCACACTTAAGTGTCCAAGAAGATCTAAACTCTGGGATAAAAATCTTGAAGGTTTTTAATTTAAATTTTATTTCTTTTTCGAGAATGTCACACAGCACTGGACACATAATGTACAAGACAGGAAACGGTACACAGAGAAGAGCAATCCACTCACCCCTCTCGGCCCCCACCCAGGTGTCCTCTCAGTAGGGAAATGAGATTTCCAGTTTTTATGGGTCCTTACCAAGCTGGTTTCTGTGAGGACAAGGAAAGACGATGTCCACGTCCCTCGGCAACAACAACACTCAACGTGGCCCCCAGGGCTGCTTGTGCCATCACTGCTGCCACTAACAGCCGCAGCTGGCACACCCGGGCCCAGAACGAGCTGGTGCCACAGCAGTATTTCTGCCAGACTGTGTCCCGGGGGGACAGCTGCCCTCACTGGCAGACTTGGGGAGCAGGTGCTAAAGAGTGAGGAGAACATGTTTTATTGAGCAATCTCTTGCGGAAATCACGAGATGGGCTGGTTAAATCCTTTCTAAAAGCACATCTTTTCTGTGGCATCTCACCAGGCCAGCTGCCCAGGCATGGTGTGCAGGTGGCAGGAACCCCAAGGGTGGGTACCCAGGGGTGCATATCCCTATCACCCTTATCAGGAAGGAATAAGCGTATCCACACAGTTGTGTACAGGGCACCAGCCATGGTGGTCTTTATAGGGGGCTGGCTGGCTGCAGTGAAGGGTGAGAGATTATGCTCTAAAGACCCCTTTGCCATTCTTTGTAAACATGGCTGCATTACTTCAGGAAAAGACAAAAATCAGACAGCTTAAAAAGGAAAGAAGCAGGGCCGGCCCGGTGGCTCACTGCTACAGTGTGCCGCTTGGGAGTGCGGCGGCGCTCCCGCCGAGGGTTCGGATCCCACATACAGACCGGCCGCTCACTGGCTGAGCGAGGTGCGGGAGCAACGCCGAGGGTTGCGATCCCGTTGCCGGTCCCGGTCCGGTACGGGCGCGACACTGAGGGTTGCGATCCGTTGCCGGTCACGAAAAAAGACGAAAAAAAAAGGAAAGAAGCATCCGAAGTGTGGAGGGGGTTAGATGTAAGAAGGGCACTGCAGGTAGAGGGCCCAGCCAGTGCCCAGGCTCTATGACAGTGGGGTGGTTGATGCCCACCCTGGGGTGGGAGGTCTGCTGGGAGGCTCTCAGGGTCCTGACTGCCAGGCTGAGCACCTCCCCAGAGCCAGCAGCTGTGATATAACAGACGGTGAGGGGAGGCTCCTGCTGCCTGCCCAGAGCTGGCAGCAAGGGTTCCTGGCCAGCACCAGGCCCAGCCTGTCTGCTCGGCAGGTTCAGCCCTGTGTGCCTTCCCTTCCCCACAGGACATTGAAAGGGAAACTGGCCAGACAGCACCCGGAGGCCTTCAGCCGTAAGTGTCACCCCAGGCTCCTGTGCCCCACATCTAGCCTCTGTGCCTGAGGATGCCAGCACCCTCAGCCCAGGGCTGGCTTCCGGAAAGTCACCTTAGGGGCTGACACTGAGCCCAGGCCCTAGTGGGCAGTGGGTACAGAGAGACCTGGGGCAGGGGGCAGGGTCGGGGGTGCTGGCCTGGTCCTCTCAGCAGCCTGCACAGCAGGTGCTTGGACCAGGGTCCCTTTCCTGGGGGGTGGTTGCACAGGGGAATGTGGACAAGCACAATGAGAGTCCTTGTCTCAGTGTCATGTACCCCTAAGCTAGGCTGTTACCAACAACCCCTGAGGTTGGGGCTGCGAATATCCCCATTTCACAGAAGGGGAAACTGAGGCTCAGAGGGGACGCGACTTTGTCAGAGGAAGCACAGCCAGAAAGGGCAGGAGCGAGACTCGAGTTCATGTCTGTCTGGCTTCACAACCCAAGAGTGCTCTGGGCCACCACTCTGTGTCACCGCCACTTCAAAGGGTTCCCCCACGCTGAGCCTCAGTCCACCCCATCTGCTGAATGGGCCAACAGCTCTCCATCCCAGGGATGCTGACAACCACAGGGTGTAGACTCCTAGTTTACAGAGCAAGGAGCTGAGGAGAGGGCAGGTGAGGTGCCTGGCCCAGGTGACACAGTGGGGGGGAGGGGCGGGAATGACGGGGCCAGGCTCTCCTCACCCCTAGGGCCCATGTCAGCCTAACCCCAGAGCCTGTGTCCTTACCTCACCTCATCTTAAAGGACAGCCTCTTACCTGCCTGGGCCTCAGTTTCCTCCTTTGTAAAAAGGGCTGAGTCATGCCCTGATGAGGTATGGAGAACTGCTGGGTCACATGCACAGTAAGGCTCACATCACAGGGCCCAGCAAGGTGACTGAATCAACTCCTGGGCCTCCTTCCCCCAGACATCCCGGAGGCGTCATTCCTGGAGGATGAGGATGAAGACCCCATCCCGCCCAGCACCACAACCACCATTGCCACCTCAGAACAGAGCACGGGGTCGTGTGACACCAGCCCTGACACCGTCTCACCCTCCCTTAGCCCCGGCTTTGAGGACCTGTCCCACGTCCGGCCTGGCTCCCCTGCCGTCAATGGCCACAGCCAGACTGATGAGGAAGAGATGCTGGGCGAGTAGCCCTGCTCCCTGCACACCATGGGGTCTCAGGGCGGCGGCACTCCCCCCACCACCCACGTGTCTGAGGTGGCAGTGGGTAACCCTGCCTCAGAATCATCATCTTTGCCACCCTCTTCTGTCATACAGGGCTCCCTTCCTAGGGGTGTGGGATTCCTGGGGGTCTCTAATTCTCGCTCCTTCCTCCCTAAGAACATCTCTCTTCTGCAGGCACTTCTGCCATGCCAGGGCACATCCGTCCCAGCTGGAGTCACGGAGCTGGGCACTAGGGAACTTTTCCAGAGCCAGGCCTGCGGTCGGCTCTGAACAATATTTAAAAGGTTCCCAGACACAAGAGCAAGATGTCCCTTGCCCCCTGGTGAGGACCTCCTTGAAGTGGACGAGCAGTGTCACATAGGAGTTCACCCCAGCCCACCCCTGCACCCATTAATTCTGGTTTCCCTGCCCCTTCGTCCAACAAAAGTCTCAAATACTTCCTCCGGTTGGTCTCTCAAGGGGGTTTCTGAGACAGGTAAAAGGCTTGAGACGGAGGCTGGCCATCCACTCAGCCCTGAGCCTGATGAGGCCTGTGTTTCTTTGGACAGAGATGTGGCCTTGGGGGCCTAGCAGGACTCCGTGGAGCAAGCCGAGTCACCTTGGAAAAGAGTTTAACAGAATATTTTTGTATCCGATGTTTACAGATGCTGTTGAGAAGTTATCAATAAAAAGACTCATCAATAAAAAGGGAAGCTTACACCCAGCTGTGGCTTCCTTCCATCCTTGGGCCCTGGTGCCCAGAAGGTGCACAAGTGCTGAGTATGGGGCAGGGGACCAGGCACCACTGAGACAGGAGACGTAGCTGCTCTTGGTGGGAGTCCCCTGTGGTGGCAGCTATAACTCAAGTTCCCATGACCACCTAGTTCCTTGCATGTGCTGTTCACTCTGCCTGCAACTCTGTTCCCTCACCTCCTTGAATAACTTCTCCAGGCCTCAGCCCCAGGGTGAACTCAGGGAGCCTGACTGGGTCCCGCTCCCCATTAGACACTGTCCCTGAGTCGTCCCCTCATCTTTGGACACTCAGAAATGATAAAGGCATTTTCCCAGACACGAATGTGTCTGCTATTGCGTGGTACATAGCGGGCCCTGGGAAATGGTCAAGGAAATAAAGAAGTAGGCTGCCAGTCTTGCAGACAACTTCTCCGTCCTCACCTCTTTCCCGTGCCCGGCACTTTCCCCAAGTCTCGGTCCTGCATCCAAAACAGACCTGGGTCCCACCGAGGAAATAAAGAAGTAGGCTGCCAGTCTTGCAGACAACTTCTCCGTCCTCACCTCTTTCCCGCGCCCGGCACTTTCCCCAAGTCTCGGTCCTGCATCCAAAACAGACCTGGGTCCCACCGGCACCTTTCACTACTCCCCGTCCCCCTTTCTTGGGCGAATGCACCTGTCTCACCTGCTCTCTCTGCTCCTGTACGCTCGGCCCTGAAACCCTTCCGTGCACGGCGGCCAGAGAGCTTTCTGATAACCGTCTCCACTGTTAGCAGCCTCCGGTGGCTCCCGGGGTCTCCTACCTCGGCCCCTGAGCCTCCTACCTTCCCTGCCCCGACCCTGCATCCTGGACCCGCAGGTCCTCCGCGGGGTGCCTGTGCTTTAACAGAAAGCATTCGCCGCTCTGCTCAAGTACTCCGAGTCCCGCCAAGTGCCAGCAGCTGTTGGAGGCCCGGAGACAGGGGGCCGCAACACCTGCAGAGGTGAGGCCCTCCGCTCACGTGACCCGGAGTGCGGATCCCACAGCGGAAACCCGCGGGCACAGCCCGCCCGCACGCGTCGCGGCTTCGCTCGCCAGCACTTAACATGGCGGCGGGGCGGGGCGTGGATTGTGACGCAGGCGCGTGGCGTGCCCCATGCGCAGGCGCTCTCAGCAGCGCGCCGCGGTTTCCGGTTCCGCCGCCCTCTTTCTCTTCAACGAGGCGGCCGAGCGGGTTGGTGGCCGAGGCTGTGCGGGCTCGTTTCGGGCCGGTCGGGTCGGGGCTGCGGGGGGCGGCCCTGAGCCGGCCCACGAGGGCTGTGGGCGGCGGGGCGGGGCGCGCGAGGCCGAGGCTCGGGTC
>NW_007732346.1:53469-61041 GCF_000696425.1 Galeopterus variegatus | reverse complement strand
CGCGCGAGGCCGAGGCTCGGGTCTCTGCCACGGCCCCGAGGGCGAGCGCGGCTCTCGATGGGCTGCCCGTTATGCCGGCCGCGGCGACCCCAGAGTCCTTGGGGTGGGGACGGGTCGTCCCGGCTGACCCGAGTCGGTGGGACAGGGTTGTGACCGTATAGCGTTAACTCTGGCCTAGGCACTGCGTTCGTCCCTTTAAAGTTAAATTCTTTGAGCTGGGTCTTTGCACCTGTCTCCTTTTCTGCGTCTGTAGGGTGGGGCTGGCGGCAGCGTCCGTCTTGTGGACTTATAAGTGTCGTGGGTAAACAAGCGCCTGGCACGTGGTTGGCAGATACTAAATGGCAGCCATGACTGTTTATGGCTTGGAGCAAAAGCGATGAGTGGCATCTGGGGAGTTTGGGCATAACTGGAAAAGAAACCATGAGTTTTGGGTGTTCCAGCCTGGAGTCAGAGAAGAAAGGGCTCTGAGAGAAAAGTGCGTGTGTGTTGGCGGGGGATGGCTATTGAGATGGGATTCCTATCCAGGCTGGCAGCAAGGGCAGCCTGCAGAGTAGCCCAGGAGTTTGCCGAGGCGGTGGGGAGGATGGGACCATGCCCAGGGAAGATGTGCTAGGCAAGATGGTGCCCCAGGGTGCTTGTCATTCCATCAGCAAACACTGACGGAGTCCCTCCTCTGCTGAGCCTGAGGAGCACAACTATAGCCCTTGCTTTTGGGAAGCACATATGTGTCACCAAATCCAGGAATGGTATGGGGAAAGTGTGGTCCTGAGTTACAGGACACGTGTAGGCTACAGACCAGGGAGTGTGAGAAAATAATCCAGAAAGGCCAGGCTTGGAGGGGTGAAAGGAGGACGGGCACTGAGGGAGGCCTGCGGTTGGGATCAGTCCAGGCATAGGGCTTAGCAGTTAGGGCCTTGGCCTGGCAAGAACCTGAGCTTGCACCATACAGTCATGCAGCGCTCACCACTCCATTCTGCCCCCAACCCCCAGCAGACGCAGAGATGCAGATCTTTGTGAAGACCCTGACAGGCAAGACCATCACCCTCGAGGTCGAGCCTAGCGACACCATCGAGAATGTCAAAGCCAAAATCCAAGACAAGGAGGGTGAGTTGGGCTGAGTTTGCCGGCTTTGTCTACCTACTGGGATCCCCTCAGCCCAGGGGAACTTCTATCTTGTGGGGGGTGGGTGCTGGTACCTCATTTCCCTTCTGAGAGATTGAGGGTAGTACTGGAGCACCCCTGCTGGGAGGCGCTGTCAGAGACATGCTTGATGGAGCCTGAGTAACTGAGCTTCCCTCTCTCCCCAGGCATCCCACCTGACCAGCAGCGTCTGATATTTGCGGGCAAACAGCTGGAGGATGGCCGCACTCTCTCAGACTACAACATCCAGAAAGGTACCAGGGGTGGGGTTGATGGTTGTGTACAGGTCCTCAGGTGAAGTTCAGATGGGATGGGGAGTCCTGCTTTTTAAGACTGTTCCTTGCTGGGAGGCGTTTGGCAACTAACACCTGTGTTTCCAAGTGGGAGTGATCTTTTTTTTAATGACTTGTTTTATTTAAAAATGTGATGAAAGCTTTTCTCTCTCCTATAAAGGAAATCAGTGTCACTTATTGCAGTAACAAGACTTAAATATCTTACCCTGTACCACTTAAAAGTTGCCTTGCCTGTTAGAAACTCCAGATGGACACCACAGTTGGTGTATATTAAACTCAAGACTCCCCAAGGGCTTGTGGTAAATGCTGAGATGGAAGTTCTGTGGGGCAGGTCCAACTGGGTCACTGTTGTCTATCCACACATAGAATACTCTTGGGATCCTGACTTGAGAAGCACTGTAGAGTCCTACCCTGCCCTGTGACTGACGTGCTGGGGTTGGGCTCAGTCATTGTCCCTCTCTGTTTCCTGCAGAGTCCACCCTGCACTTGGTGCTTCGCCTGCGAGGCGGCATCATTGAGCCTTCCCTCCGCCAGCTGGCCCAGAAGTACAACTGCGACAAGATGATCTGCCGCAAGTATGTATGCTCAGATGCTTGGGGATGGCACGGGATGGTGTGGCCCATGCCAGCGGCCAGGGCATGCCCTACCAGCACCTTCTGTCCCTGTGCAGGTGTTATGCCCGCTTGCATCCCCGTGCTGTCAACTGTCGCAAGAAGAAGTGCGGCCACACCAACAACCTGCGCCCCAAGAAGAAGGTCAAATAAGGCCCCTCCATGTTCCTCCTTCCCCACAGGGCAGCCTCTTGCCCAAGCACCGTGGCCCTGAGTCCTCAATAAAGTTTCCCTTTCGTTGACTGGAGCAGTAACTTGTGTCCACAAGGCTGGTCTGTCCAGGGAGGTGGCTGAAGAGTGGGCATCTCTCTTAAGGACTCTAGTCAGCACTTCATTCTCTGTCACCCTTGGGGGTCCTCTGTCCTGGATTCAGCAAAACAGGCATTGGTCCCTGCCCTACACATCTGAGAGGGTATGCCACAACCAAAGCAAGAGCCAGTTTCAGTCCCAGTTCTTTTAGTGAATACCCTAGACCTGGATTTTGTCATCTGTAAAATTGGAATAAAGACCCTAGTCCTGGGCTTGGTAGGACTGAAGATCAGCTGTGTAACCTGCCTGGGACCTAGTCAGGCACGTTGAGGTGTTCCTCAAGCCTGGGCCTAGAGGTGTCCAGGTGTGCGTGGATGAGTAGAAAGTTAGGCACACCCCATCTGGTATAAAACAGCTGTTCTTAATTTTGATCGAACATCAGGAGCACCTGAAACCAATGACCTCAATCTCAGAGGAGCAGGCCTTGGTGTCTTTACAACTTGTAATAATGCTGCTGGAGTCAATGGGTTGCAGTGCCCCAGACAGGCCCAACCAAAGCTATGCTCTTTGTGTTGGGGTGGACAGCACCCACTTTGTTTAGTTTTGATTGAGTCTTGAAGTAAATAACCCAGACAGGCTAACGAAGGCTGAGTGCAGCCTAGTCCCTTGCGCTTCTGGAAGGGGCTAGGCTTCTTCCTAAAAGGCTGGAGTCTCAATCACCCCATAACCCCACACCTCAACTAGTCCATTCTTCATCCCTTACAACTGGCCCTCTTCCTTAGGCCAGGTCACCACCAACCTCTTGCTCTTCTAGGTGTCAGCCCTTGATTTGAGGGGACAGGATGTGGCGGGGATGAAATTAAGTCGGTGTTGATAACGTGTATAGGAACACACCAAGAGCTAACAGCTTTGCTGTATTCTCAGCCATGTATTCAGGGACAGACAACAGGAGAAGGTGGGCGCTGGACAGGAACAAGGAGAATGGGCGGAGGGCGTCGGGCTTGGGCAGCCGGCCCCCGGATCTGCCTTCCTCTCTCGGGTCCCCGGGCCAGCCGGCCGAAAATTGGGGCCCCCTAGGCCTCCAGGCCTGCAGGGGGCGCCGGGCGCAGCGGAGCGGCCCGCTCCGGAGCGTGGCTCGGGCTGCGCAGTCATGATCACCACCGAGGCCGCGGCAGAGTCGGCCATCTCCGCGGTGCCTGGCGCCGCGGAGGCGGTCGGAGCCCCGGAGAGCGAGGAGCCGGCGTGGCCCTGGGTGAGCACGGGCCCAGGCGGGGGGCGGGCGGCGCAGGCCCGGGGCGTCGGCTTCATGTCCCAGCCGTGCCCCCGTCCCGCAGAAAGATGCCCCGCTTGGGACGCTGGTACAGCGCATCCACCAGCTGCAGGCTGAGCGCGCGCGGGCCTTCCGCCGGCTGGAGGAGTGAGTGCGGGGGCGCGGGTGGGGTGGGGGTTACGAGGGTACCCGAACCTCGCTTTCACTTGCAACGACCCAGAGCGAGTCCCCACGCCCTACGGCCCACTTGCTGTGGCGTCTCTCCCTCTCCGAGCGCAGAGGTGGACCTGTCCCGGGTTCCCCTGCGGAAGTCGGGAAGCGTCCTCAGTGCCAGCCTTCTACTCTACTGGGGGACATCACCTGGGGGCTTTCAGGTGGTTGGTGCGGGTACAGGGCCGTAGAGCCCAGGTGCGGCCTCAGGACTCTCATCCGCTACAGAGGCCACCTCCAGTACCTGTGCAGCCGTCCGAACCACGACTTCCCGCGCTACCGGAACACAGTGCACGAGGTGACCCAGGTCTTCGCCGCCGCCTCGCGGGAGGTGCTAGCGGTGGAAGCGGAGCTGGCTGGACCTCGCGCGCAGCCGCTGCTCGCCAGCCACGTGCGCAACCTGCAGGAGTTGGAGCAGACGCGCCTGGCCACGGTGAGGCTCGGCCCCGCCCGAGCCTTATCTCTCAGAACGCGTCTTGCCGCGCCCTCTGCGCGCCCCGTGGGGAGGGGCCCAGGACCCCGCCTCGGACCCCACCTCTTCCTGCCCCACCTTCACCCCGGACTAAGGCTTCATTTGAGGATTCTCGGTCTTGCCCCCTCCTGTCCACTACCAATCTTATTCCAGACTTTTAGTTCTTAATCCTAAAACACGCCCACAGCCCAGGCCCTGCCCCCGCAGCGCCCCCCACTCTTGACTGTTCTCAGTGTCTCAGGTCCCTGCAGATAGGAAGGGGTCCCAGGCCAGACCCTCTCCGGGGTATCCCTGGATCAATCGAGCTTTTTGACCTGCTTTTCCAGAGTTACAAGGACCGGCCCACTCCGCTCCTGCAGCCAATTCTGGCCTGGAAGGGGCACGTCCACATGAAGCCACGCCCTCCACGCGACCGGCCCTGTTCCCAGGCCACGCCCTCTCCCAAGCGACTACAGCCCCCTCCTGAATTCCCACCTTGGGATTTTGATGCCCTTCCCCGCCCCTGAGACTGAGGCCTCCCCAGTTCACCCCTGCCGCAAATCCCCGACTGCGACTTTATTGCTGTTCCCAGGCCACTCCCACGTGGCTCTGGGTATAGACTAGCCCGCCCACGAGATACCCCCTTCAGGATACACACGAAACTGAGCCCCAGGCCCCTCCCGCGCAAAGCACCGCCCCACGCGGTGTCTCAGAACAGTGTGGGAGGGCGGGGTGGTGGCTTACGCTCCTCGTGACGCCCTCCCCGCTGCCCATTCTCCCACAGGTGGCCCTGCTGCAGCTGATGGGGGCTCCAGAACTGATGGAGCAGGAGGACACTGCACAGATGGACCAGCTGAAGATGAAGTGAGCGCTGCTGCCGGTGGGCTGGCCGTGCTGGATTTGCACGTGCACCTTCAGGCACTCGCCCCAGCCTGCTGTGTCCCAGGGCTGCCACTGTCAGTCCCAGGCAGCTGAGCCCACCCTCTGGTCCTCAGCGCAATCCTTAAGGTGTGGTGCACACTAGTGTCCTCACCTGCTGGCCCCTAGGTGTACTCATTCCCCAAGGCCTGCAATTTCATGTGAGAAAATCGCTGTGCGTTGCCTGGACACAGCTGTGCACCTGGACACACGCTAATCTTGCACACATGGCTGTAAGTGGCACACAGACGTGGTTGCCTACGCCCCACCGTCTATGCTTTCCTGTCCTCAACCTCCAAGCACACACACTTGCCACCGTCATACTTCATAACCTGATGGCATGTGACACACACACCACCCCCTGCAAGATGTCCTTTTCTCTCAGCTCACTGTGACCTACAGGGCCACCCATCCCCCCAGGCACCCAAATGGTCCTGCCTGCTGCTAGTGCTGCCTGGAGGATTGGCGGTGGCAGGAGGGCCCCGGGGCTCGCCACAGCCCCCTCAGAGCTGTGCAGTGGCAGCTAATTCACCCCATCTGGGTTTTATTTATAGTTCCCATCCGCTCTTGTAGGGTAATTAAAACCATGGAAGCGATCAGTGAAGTTCTTCAGGACCTCAGGTTTGATGCGGAATCTGCTGAGTGATGGTGGCTCCCCAGGGATGCATCGAGGGAGATGAGAGATGGGGCGAAGGGTGCCTAGCCCAGCCCTGACCTCCAGCTGGCCAGGGCGGTGCCCTGCTGGGCTGCTGACCTTCTTCCAGTTCTATCCACCTCCCACAATAAAGAACCCTTCCTCTGCAGCCGCTCCACCATCTCTGTGTGTCCTGGGGCGAATGCCTGGGGAGGGAGCCCCACAGAGACAGGGATGGCGGGTGGAAGACTCCCACCCTCCACAGAAACTGGTGCTTTGAATCACTTCATCCAAGGAGTTTAGAACCAAACAATGTAGGGCTGGCCCGTGGCTCACTCGGGAGAGTGCGGTGCTGATAACACCAAGGCCCTGGGTTCGGATTTAAAAAAAGAACCAAACAATGTAGATCCTGGAGAGAGAGTTGGAAACTGGGAAGTGGCAATTCTAATCCCAACAAGTCATTAGGATGCCTCACTCCTTCCCCAAACCCCAGGCCACTCTAGCCTCAAACTCACCTTCACAATCAGAGCACCGAAATAGCTCATTTATTTAAGAAGACTTTTGGAGGAGCCTCAGTGGGGGGAGTGATGACTCCTCTTCACCCCCAGCCCCAGCAGGGGCTCTGGGCAGCTCAACCACCCCTCACACACACCAGGGTGTACCCAAAGGTGGCCTCACATGGGGACCAGAGCTGTTGTGGCCATTGGAGCTCAGAGTGCCCTCTCCGGCTCCTGCTGAGGGGGCTCAGGTGCCCTGAAGTGAGGATAAAGAGGTGGCCCCAGTTGGGGGTGGGTCTCCACATGGCAGGGAGGGTGGCCCCAGCCCCTAGAGCTTATCTGGCAGGACCTGCAGGCAGAGGGGAAGCCAGGCTAAGAGGGGAGCTGGGAGGAGTCAGCACCGCAGAGCCACCGAAGAAACCTCATGTCAGGTCCTGTCCCCGCCACTTTTAGCTGTGTGACTTTAGGCAGGATCCCATCCCTCTTCGGGTCTTAGTTTCCCCATCTGAGAAGTGAGACTATCTGACCATGCCATGGGGTGTCCTGCAGGTAAAGCACTTAGAACAGGGCCAGCATGCAGCAGATGCTCATACATGCTAACTAAGGTGAGTATGTCCATTCCTGAGGGTGAGATTTCACTTCGGACATCTGCAGGGGGCTGAATGCTCTTACTAGGTTCAAGGGTCCAACAGCAGGGAAACTAAGTGCTAAGTAAATGCTGATGAGTAAGAGAGTAAGGGGGGGGGGGACTCTATCTCAGCGAGTCTAAGGCGGGGGGGACGCGAGGCCTGAAGCCACCCGGAGGGGCCCTCCGCTCACTCCCCTCCCGCTGTCCCACCCTGGCCCCCTTACCTCTCGCCGCGCCCCGTCTGCCCGAGGGCAGGATCCCCTCGTCCTGTGCTTGGAAGAAAGGCGGCGGTGTTGGGGGGCTGCACACCTGCCTCCCCAGTCTACTCTCCTCCCCCTCCCCTGCTTACCTCCCAGCTCCCCGTCTGCACCCCTACTCCCTCCGCCCACCCCAAGTCCCACGCCCGCGGGTCCCCCCTCCTACCTGGTTGCGGGTCTTGTGCGACTTCTGCATCCAGGCTCGCCACTGGTCGTAGAGGCGGAAGCTGAGGTTCGAGCAGTACGCGTGCTTCTTGAGCCAGCCCAGGAACTGCTTGAGCTCGCGCCGCACTGGCCCCGAGCTCGGCTCCCCGCTCCGCGGCTCGCACGCGCCGCCGCCGGGACCCGCGCGCTCTGCTGGGACGGAGTGGCAGTGTCGGGGCGCGCCAGCAGGGGGCGCGCGGGCGGCGGGGC
>NW_007732346.1:46830-53115 GCF_000696425.1 Galeopterus variegatus | reverse complement strand
TCTCCCCGCGGCCCTGCGCGGCGGCCCAGCTGCGGCCCTGGCCCAGCCGCGGCCCCGGGGAGACGGGGGCAGGGAAGGAAGGGGCTCCTCCTCCACAACTGTGGCCTGAGCCAGGTGTGAGTGGAAGCGGGGGAAGGGGCCGGGGGAGGCCACGGACAGAAGGATGAGACAGAGCAGGGGTCTAAACAGGAGAGAAAGGGAGAAAGCGACACCGATGGAGAGGCAGAGTCAAAGACTGAGAAATGGAGATCCTGAGTTACGGTCCCCAGGATGGGCCTGGGAGCATGAGCCAGTGGGCCAGGTGGGAGGTCGCCTGTCGGTACAGACGCCCGGCTGCAGCCAGCCCCAAGCAGGCCGGCGGATAAGGACATCGGCCTCACGTCATAAATAAAGCCGGGGACCCGCTGACAGGCCCTGGCACGCCCCGGCCCCCGCCGCCCCTGCCGGCCTCCCCAGCCTCCCCTGCGGACGCAGCCGCCTGCTGGCTCCCGCGCAAGAATCGCAGGTGCTGGGCACGAGCAGGGGCCAAGGCTCAGGCCCCTCCCGGCTGCCTTCGATCCCTTCCGCCCCCGAACCTGGAGGGGCCCGGGATGGGGGCTAGGGAGCTGGCTGGATCCTGCCCCTCCCAGGCTCTGGGACCCTCTCTGAGACTCAGTTTCCCCATCATCCCATGGGCGTGAGCATGGACTTGAAGCAAACTGAGTTCGGACCCCTTTGTGACCCCCACTAGGGTCTGTGTCCTCACCTGAGAACAGTGGACCTCCCTTGGGATGAAACCATGGGAGCGGTAGGAGTGAGATACCAGAGCCTCGGTATCTACGGCTTGTGAACACTTGTAGCCACTTGCCATGATTATGTCATTTAACTCTTACAACGGCCTGAGGCAGGTGTGATTCTCATCTCCACTTTTCCAGAAGGGGAAACTGAGGCCAGACATTTCAAGAAACAGATTTCATCCCATTTCACAAAGGAGAGACAGAGCTCTATGGGCTCAGAGAAACCCCAGAAGGCAAGGGGAGTCAGACCCAGGCCTCTGATCATTCTGATCCCTGCACCTTAATCAGAAGGGGAAACTGAGGCCCATCTGAGGAAGAGTTGGCGGCCCATCAGCTGTGGAAGCAGGGGTCTCAAACTCACCACCAGGGGCTGGGGAGGGGGTACAGGTGGGCAAAATGGGCCAGGTAGGGACAGGGCAGATGAGGTCCCCCCCTGCCGTGGGGACCATGGAGCGAAGTTGGGTGTTTCTTGTTATACTTTCTACAGAATTAACTTTTTCTAGGGAATCTAGGATATTTGTGTAAAAACTTCTGGTCTTTAAACATCTGCAAGTAGGTCAAACTCTTTTTTTTCAAATGACATATCAAGGAAAATGAATCCAGGTGCCACATTCAGTCCTGAGGGCCACCCGTCTGAGACCTCTGCTCTCATAGGAAACAAGGAAACAGAGACCCAGGCTGGTTTGGGGCTGGCCCCGGGACGCCCAGCTCTGTTGGGGTGCTCACCACTGCGGGGGGTGGAGGCAGCCGTGGGGTGGCTCCACTCACTCCAGATCCCGGCTTTCTTGGAGCCGTAGATGCCGAAAGGATTGCAGCGTACTTGCACGAAGTAGACGGTGCCCGGCTTCAGGCCTGCCAGGCGGCAGGAGGTCTGGTTGCTCACGTCGTCCACCACCTGGGCAGTGAGGGCAGGGTCAGAGGCGGGGGCAGGGCCAGGGGCGGGGCCGGGGCGGGGCGGGCACCTTCCAGTCCACGCTGTCCTCCACACGGTAGCGGATCTGGTACTTGGCTTGGAAGAGGAAGTCCTTGAGGGCGGGTGGTGAGACCCAGCGCACGCTCAGCTGGTCCTCCAGGCCCCCAACGCGGCTCACATGCACATCGGGGGGAGGGTCCGTGGTCACTGGCAGGAGGAGAGGGGCCTGGTCACCAGGGGCTCTTACGACAACCTGGGACTGTCAAATCCCCTGGCAGCGTGGTCTAGGGCGCGTGGCTTGGGTGGCACCTGCCTGCGTTTCCCCCTCCTCCTCTGCCTTTCTCAGGGCTGGTGGCTTACATGATATAATATTCAGGTAACACTCAGCACCTAGAAGCACTCAATTAAAGTTAGCTGTTATCACCATTATTATCTGTGACGGGAGAAACATAACCCTATCTTCAAGGAGCTACGTGAAAGCAGACATGGCCTGGCTGATGATATTATTACGATCATGGCCGGGGAGCTGTCAGACCACCAGCCCCCTGGGAAGCCCCCCTGACTCCCTAACTGCCCACCTCCATCTCCTTCTACTTTACAAAAATCCTTAATGTGACAGCTTTGCTGGGAGCAAAGGGACAACTGATGCTCAGAACATGCCTCAAGTTGCAGCTCAAGGATGTGAGGAGGAAAGCAGGTGTGGGGGGGATACAAGTGGAGGGTGATGCTGGGGATCCTTCTGGGGGCCCTGCAGTCAGCAGAGCGGGCTGGCCTCTCCCCCAGAGGCCCAGGTAAGGGGCTGAAAGGGTTAAGGCACAGGCCTGCTTGGGGCTGAGAAACACCCTAATTAGATTAGGCCCAATTCTGCTTGCAGATCATTCATTTCCTGCCTCCCGCCCTCACCCCCCAGCTCCAGACCTTGGCTTCCTGGGGCGCCTCCTGACCTGGGCGCCCCCTCCCAGCTCCCTCGGGCCCCTCCTGCACACCTGGGCTGCCGAGGGGGAGACAGCCAGACCAGGTGTTCTCCGCAGAGTAGGGATATCCTGGCCGTTTCAGGGGGCCGTGGACTGATAAGTGGATACCCAGCTTCTTCCCCCAACTAACCAGCAGGGACAGACCTGGGGTTGCAGCCTTGGGATACCTGGTGCATTGGGCTGGCTCTGGGGGAGGGGACCTGGCAGGCACGGGGGCTCACCCACGTCTAGGATGTCCAGTGTGAGCACATCAGAGCGGGCCGAGCCCAGGCGGTTGGTGGCCTCCACCCAGATCTCATAGGGTGTAAAGAGAGCCAGGTCCTTGGGGATGTGGCAAGAGTGAGGCCCCACTGTGTGGTACTCCTCACATGTGTTGTCCTGGCCGTACCACCTGTGGGGGCAGGAAGGGCCCAGGACACATAAGGGTCCCTTCTGGCTTCCAGACCTCACCACCACAGCCCCAGGGTATAGACAGGACATGGGGGCTCAGAGAGGCCAGGCATTGGTCAAAGTCACACAGCCAGGCTTGGACACTCATCCCCCTCGGGCCACAACCAACCTCAGCTTGTACTTGAGGGAGTAGTTGGTGTGGAGGAAGGTCTCCCCGTGGGCCCCTGGCGTCCAGCGGCATGTCAGGTCCTTCATGTTCTTGGACCAGCAGCTGATGTTGAAGGGTTTCTCTGGGGGCACTGGGGAAGGGGGAGAGCGCAGGGGGCTGAAGATCTGCTCCAGGAGTGCACAGGGAGAAGGGTGGCTGCCCGCCAGCCGAGCCCCACCATGGAGTGGGAGGAGGTGGACAGGGCCCCATCCTCAGGGAGGTGAGTGGATGTTGGCATGGCCACCTGCGTGGGCTCTCTCGAGGATGGCGGGTGGTGTCTCTAGGCTGTCATTCCCACTGAGACCCATACTGCTGTGCCAGTGTGTCTCCCTCTCAGCCCAAGACCAGATGGCCCATGATTCATGCCCCCCTCCAGAGAGAAACACTGTCCCCAAGAGCCTCCCTGGATGTCCTGAGGACCCACTTACGGCCAACATAGAGGCATGAGCCAGCCAGGATGCTGCCATCACGGGCGTGGCACACGAGGTTGTCACCCGACTGCTGCCTGGACCCGTTGAGGTTGGCCAGGGCAAGGGCCAGGGTGGAGGCGTTGAGCACACGAGACAGCTCGGGGGGCAGGCGGCGCCCATTTAGGGTCCAGTAGAGTCCCTCGGCGGTTGCCCCTGGTGGGTCCCCGTGCACAGAGCACGTGGCCTGCAGCGAGGATCCGATGAGGAGCGTGGGGTCCTGGGGACTGATCATGGCTGTGTCTGGAGTTGAAGAGGGGCACCTGTTAGGCCTGGGATGGGGCCACTGTGAGCGCCCCCACCATGCCAGGACCTCCAGGGCTCATGGCAGTCCTGAGAAGGAGCTGTGTATTGCTGTCCCCCATTTTACAGATAAGGAAACAGGATCAGTTCAGTCAAGTGCCCAGTCCAAGGCTGGTGGCAAAGCCAAGACCAACCCCAGGTCTGTCTGACTCTACAGCTGAGATCTTGAAGCCACTTGATTGCTGACTTGCTCAGGGCTCTCTGATTGGTTACAAAACACAGGCATAAATGTCCACTCAGATCCAAGTGACTCTAAGGCTGGCCAGTTAGCTCAGTTGGTTAGAACATGGTATTGTAACACCAAGGTCAAGTGTTTGGATCCCTGTATGGCCAACCACACACACAAAAAGATACAAGCAACTCTTGTTTTGCACGCAGACCTGACAAACACTATCTTCTGCTTCTTTCTTTATTTTTCATTTTCTTTTCTTTTCTTCTTCTTTTGGAAATTAGGAACAAAAGATTGTAAGTTCTCTCTGTGATACTCCCAGAGCCTCACACGTAGTAGGTGATACTGTGGGGGGAAGGCACCACTAAAAGGGAATCCTGGTCCCTACTAGATGAGTCGTTAAAGGCACCATTCATAGAGCACTTGCTGTGTTCTGAACACTGGGCTAAGACTTTGCCTACATTTTCTCATCAAATTCTGCTCATTTTATGAATGAAGACACCGAGGCTCTGAAAGGTGAACTTCCTTGCCCTAATTCATCGAATGAGTGAAGGGCATCCATGGAAGCCCAGATTTGTTGTCTCTAAAGTTCTGCCCTGCGCTGCCACGGGAACTGGAGGTGGCTGTGGCAAGCTCTGGGCCTCCAGCTCCCATGTGAAGGGACTCCACATCATCACTCTTTCCCTCAGCTCAGTTTTCCTAATCTGCAGAGTGGGAATGAGAAAGCTCTCTGTCCCCAGTGCCACTGTGAAGGTCAGATGAGAAGGGACTTCCAATGCTGGGTTATGTGAGTTGGTTGCTGGGCACAGGGGCCTTGGTGATGCCCATGGTTGGTTCCTTCTCTCCTGCCAGCATTAGGGCAGCCCAGGGCTTCCATTTCTGGAGAACAGAACCTAAAGGGAAACCAAGGCCCAGAGAAGGGTAGGGGATACACAGTCCAAGCTCCTGATGCTTCTTTGAGTATCAGTTTCCTCATCTGGGAAGTGGGCATCATGGTATGAACCACATAAAGTTGTTTGAAGGGAGTGAAAATACTGTCTGAGGACAATCTTGTGGGACCTGTAAGGCAGGCTGACCTGGGTTCAAATGCCCCCAGCTCACTGTGGAAGCTTGACCCAGTGGCTTTACTTCTTTGAGCTCTGGGAAGGGGCCTCTCCCTCCACCCAGAGCAGGTGTGAAGACTCATCCATTCATTTGCTCATTCATTCACTCATGGAGCACCTAGGTGCCAGTAGCTGGTGGCACCATGGTGACCAAAATACACACATTCCTGCCCTTGTGGGCCTTAAGGAGGCAGCAGGAAAAAAGAACAAATATCTAAGAGAACAAATATGAAGGCTGGCCGGTTAGCTCGGATGGTTAGAGCGCTGTGTTATAACACCAAGGTCAAGGGTTTGGATCCTCATACCAGCCAGTGGCCAAAAAAAAAAAGAGAGAGAGAGAGAATAAACAACAGAGAAAGTAAAGTAGGGGCCAGACAGAGGCAGCAGCTCGGATAGCCCGGGAGGCCTGTATGGGGAGGAGACAGGGAGCTGAGACTTGAATAAAGTAAGAGAAGTAGCTGGGACAATTATCTAGTAGAGAGTGTCCAGGCAGTAAGCTGCAAGTGCAAAGGTCCTGGGGCAAGAATGGTAGACAATGGGGTCTGGGAGTCAGCGGGGGGCCTACGTGCAAGGAGGATTTATTCTAGGGTTCTGAGCAGGGGAGGGATGCGGTTAGATCTGCATTTTAAAAGGATTCCCCAGCCGGCTGTGAGAAGGGACTGTATGGGGGCAGGCGCAGCCCAGTTTCGAAGAGATGGCAGCCAAGGACAGGGTGATCCTGGCCCCCGAGGAGGCCTCCCAAATGGCAGCAGCCTCCCCGCATTGGACCTCACTGCCCCAGATGGGCAAACTAGTGTGGACACGGTTCTTGGGCTCAGTCCGGATGATTTTCCGGGGCAAACTTGGCTCAAGGGCCATGTCTTGCTGGAGCCTGGGATCGCAGTTGTGTTTGGGGCTTGGCCCAGGGCTCGCCGGAGGTCTCGGCGTCCGTGCGAAGGAGCCGGCTGAGCAGGCCAGAGCCGAGGAGGCGGGGGGGGGGGCC
>NW_007732346.1:38315-45830 GCF_000696425.1 Galeopterus variegatus | reverse complement strand
TGGCAGGGGGCCAGGGGGCCGCCCTGGAGGTCCCAGGCAGCCAGCCGCCCGCTAATTCGGAATTCCTTCGGCATGAACTCGGGCGTGCCAGCGTCTCTGCCCTGGCCCACCCACCGCTTCCTGCCTGGGCCCCCCCAGCAGGGTGGGAGGCACAGCCAGGCCTGCCCAGACCCCAGGCCCACTCTCAGCCCTCCTGGGATGGGTCAGGCCCCTCCTGCCCCCCACCCGCTGCCATGGCCTGGCCAGGAAGGGGCTCTCTGGGGGGTCCTGGCTGGGGGGCACTACCCCTCTGCCACACCCGCCTGGCCTGGGCTGCCGTGGATTGCCTGCCAGCAGCTGCAGCTGCCCTCTCGGGGCTGGGCGGGGGACGGGAGAGGAGGGAGAGGGCAAGGCCAGGCTGGCCCAGACAGGCTAGTCCCCCACCCTCTCAGCCCCAGCAAGAAAGGTCAGAGAGAAGCTTTCTCCTGCTGGGATGTGGGTGCAACCCCAGCAGAATCACCCGGGCAATTGGCCATCTCAGTTTTCTCCTCCATAAAATGGGAGGAGGACTATTTTCTACCTGCTGGGGAGATTAATGAGATGAGATTAAGTTGTGCAGAGGACCCAGCACCCTGTAGTGTCTATAGAGCTAATAGGATTACAGCCCCTCCCAGCTCTGGGGTCCAGGCTGGTTCCGCAATCCCTCCAGGCCTCCACAAACAATGGGCCAAAGCGCTTGGGACCAGGACATGCACACTGCAGGCCAGGCAGAGGAGAGACTGGGGAGCCTTTGGCTTGGTTTGGGGGGCCTCTTAGAGGGCTCCCCAAAGCAGATCCTGGGTTGGGCTTTTGAACATCCCCCCACTGCCGTCCTCTCGCTTGCTGCCTCCCCGCTTTTCCCACAGAGCTGGGGCCTTTAAAAGTTTTTCTTTTCCCCTTTCCCAATCTGGAGCAACTGCCGTTATTAAAAAGGCACACCATGTGTTTTAAAGGGGAAAAGTGTGAGATTCTCTGTAAGCGGGGCGGAAGGGTAGCCCCCATCCCAGGGTCCCCATGGGGGTCCCCATCTCCCGACCCACTGATACCTGCAGACATTTTACGACCCACCCGCCTGCTGGTCAGGTGCTAAGACACACCGTAAGTAGAAACATATTGCCGAGGTGTGAGAATCTTTTATTTAATTTCTTCCCTCTTAAAGGAAAAAACACACACACCCCCCCCCCCCCAACGCCTGCTGTTTTACGGGCTTGGGAAACAAAGGTTGGCGCTAACAGTGGCACTCACAGGCACTGCCTGGCAGAACCATCAGGGACCCTGGGAGGACCTGGGTAGCTCCTCACCTGCCCAGGCATCTTGGGCAAGCTGGGCTTTCAGTAAGCGCCCACAGGAGGTGCCCGGACCCTGCCCTTCCTGGAGTAGCACCACGGGGAGCCTGCACACGGCTTACAACAGAGCAGGTCAGCCTGAGAGCAGCCTGTGCCTGGCCCTTTGCCCCGGGTGGCCTGTGCGCTTGGATAGGATGGATGCATGGAGGGTTTGTGAACGTCTGGAGCAGGCTGTGCCTGCGTGTGTGCCCTGCGTGCCTCCCCCGAAGAATGAGTGTGTGACTACGAATGCGTGTGTGTCAGGGATGGAATGCGTGTGCGCGCCCGCGATGGTGTGCGAATGTGCATCTGGGATGCAGTGTGCGCGCCTCGGAGGGCGAGGGTGACGGGCCACAAGCCAGTGTGAGTCTTTGTGTGTCTCTGGGTGTGTCCCAGAGCGGTTCTGGATGTGGAGACGGTATCCTGGCCCGGGTGTGCATCGGATGGGGGGCTGGAGAGGGCCTGAGGCCAGGAGCTCCCTGTAGGGCGGGGGTCTCGGCCTGTCCGACTGTGGGTTCCCAGTGCCCACCCCCCATCCAAAGTTTGGGCCCGTGGTGTCCGGACTCGCTGACTCCCGTTCCCTCTCACCCTCATCCACTCGCTCACAAAGATTTCTCTTGCTGGAGGCTCTCAGCCCGGCGCAGACTGGCCGAGAACGGTCTGGAGGACTCCCCAGCCCCAAGCCCTCGGAGCGCGGGTCCCACGGTGCCGCCCCTCCCACTTCATGCCGCCCCTCTTCGGTCCTCCGCGAGCAGCCTCGGCCCCGTGCTTTTCTGGAGGGAAGAGAAAAAGCAGGAAGGCGCGGAGTCCCCAGCCCTCGCCCCGGCTCAGCTGGCCCCTAGCGCGGAATGGGTTGGGGTGTCTTGAGGGCGCCCCGGAGCCTCGGGAGAGGGCTCGTGCGTGGGCAGACGGGGAGAGGTGGGCCCCGGTGGTACCCGGGCCTGCGCGGGGGCAGGGTCCCGCACCGGGGGAGGAGGGATTCTCCGGAGGACAGCGGTAAAGAGGACTCTTCCCAGGACTCAGTCACACACTCCCCCACGGAAAAATCCGCTCAGCGGCCCCCGGGTGGGGTGCGCCACGCGGTGAGTAATCGCTCGGGCGGCCGCCGCCCGCCGGCTCCAGGTAACACCGGCCGCCTGGAGCGACGCGTAGTTTGTCTTCCTCCTTTTTGCGCAGAGATACTTCTCCGTGTTATTATTTTTGGCCACTGCTCGGATTTCTGGACCCCTCCCGGCCCAGGCGCCTCATCCCCCTCCTCTCCGTCCCCACCCTATCAGGGCGCCCACGAAATAAAAAAAAGGGTTCCTTGCCTCCAAGGACCTGCGGGGGGGTGCCTGAAAAGAGAACCCAGCCCCG
Organism: Galeopterus variegatus; assembly: GCF_000696425.1. Taxonomy (NCBI): domain Eukaryota; kingdom Metazoa; phylum Chordata; class Mammalia; order Dermoptera; family Cynocephalidae; genus Galeopterus; species Galeopterus variegatus. The sequence continues at coordinate 43,131 of NW_007732346.1, read as the reverse complement.
CGGTTTGGGTCGCAGCCCCGCCCCCAGCCTCAGTGCCCTGGGAAGAGAACTTGCCTTAGAGGTCTGGACCGTCCCCTCCATGTCCCCAACCAGCCTAGGGGGTAAGAGTTTCTGAGGGGGGGGGTGAAGGCCCACCATGTCCCCAACCAGCCTAAGGGGTAAAAGCGTCTGACGGGGAATGAAGGGTCCTCACCTCGTCACGCTCTCCTACTTGGATCGCCAGCTCAGACTCCAGACTGTAAAAAAGAAGATTGGGGAATGGAGTCCTGGGGGCTCAGGGCACCCATCTGGACTCTAGATGGGGGGAGGAGGACGGAGGTAAAGCTAAGGAAGGTACTGTCATTTACTGGGGCCCACCAGGCCGCTTGTGCCTCAGTTTGAAAAAAGAAGATTGGGGAATGGAGTCCTGGGGGCTCAGGGCACCCATCTGGACTCTAGATGGAGGGAGGAGGACGGAGGTAAAGCTAAGGAAGGTACTGTCATTTACTGGGGCCCACCAGGCCGCTTGTGCCTCAGTTTGTTCCTTTGCTTAGTCAAGGGGTTTTCGTGGGTAGATGCAAAGCTTCAGAGTTCTCCACAATCTAAGGGCTTAGCAGAGCGCTGCATGATCTCCTGGAGCAGAGGTGGCCTCCAGGCCTATTTTTTCCTCTGAAAAATGGGGCCATAGTCTCACCTGCAGGTGGCCCAGAGGGTTAAGCAGAGGTGACAATTCTTGGTTGGAATTGTGTTTCCAGGATACTCGCCACCCCCTCCCCAGCCCCTATCCTGCAGATGCTCCCTGTAGGGAGAGAGACGTCGGACCCCCTCCTGGGAGAACTTCAGTCTTGTGTAGCAAAATCTTGAATCCATCCCTCTCTGCTCCTCCCCCAAGCATTCGGCCTGGGGAAAGGGCTCCCCCATCCACCCAGGTGCTCAGGCCAGAGACCTAGAAGCGCACGTGACAACTCTCTCCTTTGCTCATCCCACACGTCCAATCCATCAGCAGATCCTGTTGGCTCTGATTCCAAAACACATCCCCATTCTGAGACTCTGACCCCTTCTCCCCACCCCATCCGGGTCCAGGCCCCACTGCCTTTCTCTGGGATGCCACTCTGCCTCTTCTGGGGCTTCCCTGATAACCCTCCTGCCTTTATCTGCACAGCAGGCAAAGGGAGCTTTTAAAAGAGGCAAAGCAGATCTCTGCTCTGCCACCCTCTCCCCATTCTCTCCCCTCCTCTCCTCCTCTCTCCTCTTCCCCCTTCTCTCCAGCCACTGCAGCCCCGTCTCCCCAGACATGCCGGGCTTCTTAATATTGAAGGGCCTTTGCACATTGGCTGTTCCCTCTGCTGGGATGCTCTCCTCAAATCTTCCTCAGTTAGCACTTTCTGTTCCATCAGGTCACAGGTCCAGTGGCACCTACTCAGAGAGGACCCCCCACCCTTCCCCGGTTTCTCCATCCCCTTCACCTTGTCTTAGTGTCTTTGTAGCATAGCTCTTCCAACAACTTATTTCTCTTGAGACTTATTTTCTTTAGATTGAGTATCCTGAGTGCCCTTAGAACCCCATGCTGGGCCCAGTGAGGGCTGAAGAAGAGCATGATAAATATTTGCAAAATGAAAGGATGGAGGAGAATTCTCAGCCCCTCCAAGTGGTAAGAAAACTCGGTCCCAGCGAATCATGCTGCCTGGGGGCCCAGCCTGGCTTATGGTCCCTGACTTGCTGTGTGACCCAAACCTGTAGACATCCCTCTCTGGTCCTCACCCCAAAGAAGAGTATGGACCATTTCCAGATCCTGCTCAGCCCCATCCTAGAGCATGACCTCTGCCCTCTGGGTGACCTTTCCCCCATACCTTTGACTTTAGGGAAAGGGATTCAACCTAGGGGGCACCCTTCCCTGCCCTTCGTGCCGCCCAGCAGCTTAACCCCTTCTTCCCCAGTCCCACCACCTCTGCACAGAAAGGGAAAGCAGCATTGGCAGAACTTCTAGCAAATATTGACCCAACTCCTTGAAGGTGGCTGGGAATGTACTGAGAAGCAGACAGAGGGAGGGTCCCCCATGGGCTGAGGGAAGGGCTCCTCCTTAGTCCTGCACTCTCCACCCAAAGGTCATCTGTGGGTAAGATGTCAGGATTAGGTTGAGAGGGTGCCCCTCCTCCCTCCAGCCCCAGCTCCCTGGATGATTCCAGGGCACCGAAGGGGCACCAGGGAGAGGATGGGGGTAATACACCTTTAGGGTCCGCTGGGGACCTAGAGTGAGTGGGACAGAGGGTAGAGAGCCACATCTCCCATTCTGAGAGCCCTGTGCTCAGGGCCCCCAGTATGGGATTAGCTGACCTGTGTTTCCAAGGAATCAAGGGCTGGTGAGAGTCTAGACCTGCTTCAGGACCTGTGTGCACAGGAAGGTGGTGTCCTTATGTGCCTTAGGCTTTGTGATTCCCACCCTGGAGGCTGAGCCTGGGGAGTAGGGATGCCTTGGTTCCAAGTTTAGGGTGCTGTGGAATTCAGGCACTGGAAGTGGGGCCTGGGGAGTGCAGAGCTGGGTTCTAGAGGCCTGGGTTTCCTGCCCCTCTGCACCCTGAAGAACCTCGGAAGTCTGTGTCCCAGGAGGCGCCAGCTGCGGGGGGCTGGGGGAGGGGGAGCTGCACGCTCCCCCCCTCAACTGTCAGCAAGAGGCTGGCGCCATGGTGCCTTGCCTTCTCCCCAGCCTGAACCCGGCTTGGGGGTGGGGGTCAACAGGGTCGTGGTGAGGGTGGCAAGGGACAAAGGGCGCTTGTCCGCCGTCCGCCCTGACCTCCCCGGCTGCTTCCCGGACCCAGGCCAGCCGCTGATTCACGCCCAGGCCGGCCTGAGCGCCCCCCTCCCGCCGCCCCCGGCTGGGCCGCCCCGGGGGGTAGGAAGGGGAGGGGGGGCGAGGGGCGGCGCCGAGTCAACTTTTCCTCTTAAGCCCCGAAGGAATGTCGGCGGATTTCCTGAAACCCGACCCCGGCCGCCCGCCGGCCCGCCCGCCCCTCACCTGGACCGGCTCCCTCGGGAATGGCAGGAGGGGCGCGGAGGCTCACCTGGGGGGCCGGGGTCAAGTCCTCCTTCCGCTCTCCCCACCTCCCCAGCGGCCTCGTGGAGCGGAAAGGGGGGTGGGTGGGCCGCAATCAAACTCTTTCCCTTCTTTTCTCGGGCGACCTGGGTCAACGGCACAGCCTCAGTTTCCCCTTCTGGCCGCGGAGTGTTCTTCCTTCCTGTTGCGCTTTAAGCGACGCCTCTCATGCCCAAAAAGCCCCCCTCCCACCTTGGCAGGGATCTATTGGCTTCTCTTGCCTGTCACCTGGGCCGATTCTTTCTGAGCCTCAGTTTCGTCATCTGTAAATAGGGCAACGCTACCAGTACCTATCTTCTAGGGCGGCTGCAAGAAAATAGTTGTTGCAAGCAATGTTTAGTTCAGAATGAATGAAGGACAGTAATTGCGATGGGTTAATAGCGTGGGGCCCTAGAGTTGACACGTGTGGGCTTGAATCCTGGCTCTGCAGAGGGGTCTGGGAGCCTGCGATTCCCACCTGTGATATGGAAGACACACTGGTTATAACACACAGGGCTGCTCCCAAGGCGCGGGTGGTTTACACGCGGGTTTCCCCGAAACCAGCGCAAACCGCGGGCGGGAGGCCCTAGCCGCGGGGTCTCCGCGGCCTAGTCTGGGAGGGGCGGGGCGGGGCGGGGGAGGGGCCGTGCCGGGATCCAGATGTTCGGGGTCCGCCAGGCACAGCCGCGCCTGATTAAGCCACGTGGGGGCCGGCCGGGGCAGCGGAGATGAAAGCGCGCCGGCCGGCCCCGGGAAGGGGCGCGCCAGGCCCCCCTGGGTCCCCTTGTCCCCGGCCGGAACTTGCGGCGCCCTCTGACCCGGCGACCCTGCGAAGCTGTCGCCCCGTCTGCGGGGGCGGAGCGGGGCTGCGGCCTCCGCAGGCACCTGCGCCCAGCGAGCCGGCGAGAGGGGTCATCTTTGCAGAGCACCCGGCTTTAGAGGGGTGTCCCCACTCGCGTACCTGATGGAGCGGAAGCTGGGCGAGCCTCCTACTCCGAGATTCGGCTCGTGGGGCTACAATCCGTCACCCTGGGGTGTGGCAGTTATGGAAGCCAGCAGTGTCCCTGTTTGCCCCTTTTTCCCACGATAGAATTTTTTCTCTTCCCCTCCCCAACACTTAACGCAAGATGAGAATTATCAATTTCGTCAACCCTCTCCCCTGCCCTGTGTACACCTCTGTGTCCCTCTCTCATTAAACTCCTGGCCGAGAGGCTCCCGGTCTGGGGTTGGTGGCGCCAGTTCCCCAGGGACGTGCGTCAGAGCCGGACCCAAGGAAGGCGAAGCTGGCAGAGCAGTGGAGGAGCTCCGAGGGCTTCCTGGAGGAGGCAGACTGCACACAAGTCACCGCCCTTCTGGCCTGGGTGGCAAAGGAGAAGATGCCAGGCCTTCCCCGACCCGGTCCCGCTCCCTCAGCGTCCTCCATCCTTACTTTCTAGGCTCCAGCCCCAGCGCTCTCCCTCCCCCTTCTCAGCAAGCTTTTTTTTTTGTCCCAGGGCCCTCGCTGTTGGGCCTTATCTGGGTTGCCCTTCCTGTCCCTCCCCGCGTGGCCGGCTCAAACGTCGCTTCGTCGGCGAGGCTCTCCGTGATACCCCTGGAGAATAGACCTCCCCCCTACCCTATCACCCTATTTGTTTGCTTTTGGCCTCTAGCGCTGGCAGAGGTCCCCCCGCACGTGGGTACCAGGGATGTGTCATGGGACCCCCGAGATGGGACAGATGGTCAGGTCCACGATCCACCTGCCCCGCCCGGCCCGCACCCCGACGGTGC
>NW_007732346.1:26918-38215 GCF_000696425.1 Galeopterus variegatus | reverse complement strand
CGCCGATGCCGCTGCTGCCGCTGCTGCTGCTGCTGACATCGCAGCCTGCTGCCTCCGCGCCGCCCGCCCGCGACCCGTTCGCCCCGCAGCTTGGGGACACGCAGAACTGCCAGCTGCGATGCCGCGAGCGCGACCCCGGCCCGCGGCCCTCGCAGGTGAGGCGCGTGCGGCGCCAGTCCTGGGACCCGGGATCTCTCCGATGGGGGCGGCGCTGGGGATGCGGTTGCCTGGGATGAAAGCAGGAGACAGGGGTCCCTCGGAGGGTCGGGGAGGGGGAGGAGTCGAGAGCCGGGGGGGAGGGTCTCCACTGGGGGAGGGGCCGGAGGTTCCTCCGATAGGGACGGGGGTGTTCCTTCCGCGGAGGAGGGGCGGTGGGTCCCTCTGGTAGGGGAGGGTTTGGGCATGTAGATTCTTCCGATAAGTGCGTGAGGGGGTCCTTCCACGCGTGGGTGGGGCTGGAACTGAGGCTCCAGATGCCATCTCGCAGGCTTCCGCTGCACTCTGCTGCGCAAGGACCCTCAGGCGCTTATCCCCCACCTCCCTCAGGCCTGAGGGTCCCCCCTCCTCTTCCACATCCTCTTCCCTGCTCCTCCTCGGGGCTAGCAGCTCCTAGTCATATCATCGTCACCGCCCAAGCCTGATGCAGAGGGTGACCAAACCTCCTCCTCTGAGTGCCCCGCTGGGCTTGGGAATCCCTTTCCATCCGTCCCCTCCTCCCTGGAGCCCACGGGGGGGGCCCATTTTGCCCCACTCATTGTGTATTTCATGGCCCATTCCCCTTCTCAAGCCCCTCCCCCTCTCCTCCGCAGAGCTGAGAGCCCCCATTAATATCCTCAGCCTCCCTCAATCTCATCCCTATCTCTCTAGAATTGAGGGGGACCAAACTTTCTCCTTTCTTCCCTGGATGCTTTCAGTCCCCCGCCTCCTCCCGCCCCTTCCCCTTGCCTGAGCCACGTGTTTCCCACCTCCCCAGCCTGGGCTTGAGGGCTCCTCCGAGTCCCCATATGACAGAGCCGTTCTGATCAGCGCTTGCGAGCGTGGCTGCCGCCTCTTCTCCATCTGCCGATTTGTGGCCAGGAGCTCCAAGCCCAATGCCACCCAGACTGAGTGTGAAGCAGGTGAGGGCTGGTCAGGTGGGTGGGCTAGGGTGAAGAGAGGTGGCCCACCCCAGTCAACCCCTCCTCCCCCCTGCAGCCTGTGTGGAAGCCTACATGAAGGAGATGGAACAGCAGGCCTGCAGTGAGGGCTGCTGGAGCCAGACCCTGGAGCCGGAGCCCGAGTCCCAGCTGGAGCAGAAGGTGGACACCCTCCCACTTGCGGTCCCAGACCCACCACCTCCCCTCTAATCCCCAAATCTGCACTCACATCTAGACTCTCCCAGGCTCCATGTTCCTTTGCCTGGGTGACCTCAATCAAGCCATGTCATGTCTCCAGCCTCAGTTGTCATCTCTGTGACAGGGGACCAACCTCCACCCCCCATCCTCCACCACCTTTAGAAAGGTGGCAGAAAACAGCCACCATTTATCAAGTATTTGTCCTGGTTCAGGCCTGATACCAGCCTGTCCCAAATTCTTTGTGTCACTTAGAGTCACCAAGAACAGTGTCACCCGTATTTTGTGCCCAGGGAGAAACTGCCCAGGTCCCACAGTTAGGGTTGTGCAAGAGGCAAGGTTTGGCCACTCCTCACCTCATGCATCTTCAGTGCTACCAGAGCTGCCAGGTGCTGGCCTAAGCACTTACCCTGTGATGAGCAGGTGGTCACTTCATCTGGAGGGGCTCAGAACTGAGGTTCAGGGAGGAATAGCCTCCCAAGCACACACACATCATCCTGGGGGAGAAATAATAACTGCTCACCTGTCATAGTCCATGGGCGAGTCTAGGCAATGATGCATCAGGGGAAACTGAGGCACAGAAAGTTGTGCAGCATAGCCAGAAACCCCTGAACTGGGACTCCCCAGAAAGCCTTTTCCTCTTCATCCATTTCGCTCCATCTTCTCTGGGCTTTTACTGTTTAGAAAAGCGCACTGCACTATTGGCCCTTCCCATCTGGAGCTCCCTCTGGACACTGTCAAAATAAGAATAATGAGGATGGTGACATTTTTAGTAATAGCAGTTACTATGCATTAGGTGCTCGTGGCACTTGGCAGACATCATCTAGTTGAAATCTCATAGCAACCCCATGAGGAAAGAGAGTCACCCCCATTTCAGGGCTCAGAGAAGGCAATCCATTTCCCCAGGGTGCATGGCAAGCCAACTGCAGTGCTAAGGTCTGTGTTCACTATATGAAGCCCTGTGGTTCCAAATCACTTAACCAAATTCAATCACAGTGAATTCTCTCAGCTCCCCTGTCCCAATTGGTTAATGCCCTACTTAAGTGACATTTTTGTGCCTTGGGCTTCCCCTCACCAGAGAAAGGTCCTGGAAGCTCCAAGCGGGGCCCTCTCCCTCCTGGACTTGTTTTCCACCCTCTGCAATGACCTTGTCAACTCAGCCCAGGGCTTCATCTCCTCCACCTGGACATACTACCTGCAGACTGACAATGGAAAGGTGGTGGTGTTCCAGGTGAGGGCTCTGGCAGGGGCCACACCAGAGTGGCAAGTGGGTGGTCAGGGTGAGAAGGTGGGATGCATTGGTTCTTGGCTCATGAGATGCAAAGTCCACCGTAGGCGAGCTTCAGGCACAGCTGGATCCAGGGGCTCAGTGTCTCACTCCTCCTGTTGATTCTGCTTTCCTCTGGTGACTTCATTATCAGACGTGTGCTTCTCTCCTGACAGTACGGTAGATGCCAGAGGCTCTAGCTTACAACCTCTCCAGGGTTTTTTTTTTTTTTTTTTTTTGTGTGTGTGTGTGTGTGTGTGTGTGTGTGTGTGTGTTTTCGTGGCTGATGGCCAGTCCAGGGATCTGGACCCTTGACATTGGTATTATAGCAGCCCACTTTCTGGGGGTTTTGTTGTTTTAGATGACCGGTAAGGGGATCTTAACCCTTGACTTGGTGTTGTCAGCACCATGTTCTCCCAAGTGAGCTAACTGGCCATCCCTATATAGGAATCCGAACCCGTGGCCTTGGTGTTATCAGCACCACACCCTCCCAAATGAGCCACGGGCCAGCCCTCTGGGGTTTTTAACTAAGTTGGGATTTACTGCAATTGGTCTTGTTTGGGTCATGTGACCATCCCTCAGCCAATCACTGTGATTCTGTCGGCTTGGCCTGGGTCAAGTTCTTAGTTTGGGAGCTCAAGGGTGGAGTTAAGGCAAATGGAGTGGCTCATGACAGCAGGGAACAACGTCCCTGACATCACAGGCCACAGCCCATAGCCTCCTCCACTCTGGTAGAACTAGGTGCATGGGACACTAGCCCACTGGGGCACAGAGAGGTGCCTATCAGGACCCTCCTAATGAGCCTCTCTGTGCTATCTTGTTCTTGGCCCAGACCCAGCCCGTAGTAGAGAGCCTTGGGTTCCAGGGAGGCCATCTGCAGCGAGTGGAGGTGACCTGGCGGGGATCCCATCCTGAGGCCTTGGAGGTGCATGTGGGTAAGGTCCAACCTAGACCATTGTTCCTTCCATGGGTGACCACTGCCACAAGGAGTCCTCCTGGCAAATGGACCCTGTATGATTGGGATCTCTATCTCTCAACTCCTGGGGTTCCATGTTCCATCTCCAGTGTTCCATTGTTTATCTCAGAGTTCCTTGGTCTATCTCCCAGGGTTCCCTGGTTCATCTCCTAGGGTTCCTTCATTCACCTCCCAGGTCCCATGGTTAATCTCACAGGGCTCCATGGTCCGTCTCTTGGGGTTCCATGGTTCTATGGTTCTGTGGTTCTAAGAACCTCCTTAGGTCCTATGGTCCATCTCCCAGGGTTCTGATCTCCATTCCGGGACTCCATGCCCGAGTGCCCCAGGTCCTGGCCTCTCTTCTCCCCCATGGCTACTGCAGGCTCTTGGCAGATGCTGGAACCTGCTAAGTGGGAAACTATCTGTCAGACCCTGTAGGCCCCTTGGACAAGGTGAGGAAGGCCCGGATCCGAGTCAAGACCAGCAGCAAGGCCAAGTTGGAGTCTGAAGAGCCGCAGGACAATGACTTCCTCAGTTGCATGTCCCGGTGGGTGGCAGGACCCTGGGGGTGGGGTGGGGGTGAGGCTGAGGGTCTTCCTGACCCCGGCTGGGGCAACTGAGTGGTACCTGCTGGGTGGGGCAGGCGCTCGGGACTGCCTCGCTGGATCCTGGCCTGCTGCCTCTTCCTGTCTGTGCTGGTGATGCTGTGGCTGAGCTGCTCCACCCTGGTGACCGCGCCAGGCCAGCATCTCAAGCTCCAGGTGGGTGGCACTAGTGGGTGGTGCTGGGCTGAGGGAGTGGAGGGAGGCAGAGAGAGCTACTCTTTAGACCTGGATTTGTCCACCCCCTGCCATGGACACAAGGACCCCTGACCTGCTGCATGACATTGGACAAGTTTCTCCACTCCCCTATGAAGTGGGGGAGAGGAACGCCCATGCTGAGTTGGGGCATCATGAAATCAGGGGTGGAAAGGAGCTTTGTTGGGATGGCGGGGCTCCCTCTTTCCCTCCCTCCCTTCCCTCCTCCTCCCTCTCTCCCTGCAGCCTCTGACCCTGGAGCAGCACAAGGGCTTCATGATAGAGCCAGACTGGTCCCTGTATCCTCCCCCATCACACACCTATGAGGACAGCCTCCCACCCTACAAGCTGAAGCTGGACCTGACCAAGCTGTAAGCCTCCATCAGCCTGGGCACGGCCAAGCGCAGCAGCCCCTCGGGCCTCACTTGCCCTGTGCCCAGGAGTCCGAGGCCAGGGTGGGACCCTCCTTGGACTCTTCCATCCCCAGATTCTTCTTCTCCCCCCAGTCCCACCCCTTGCTGCCCTGAGTCCTGGGGGCATGATGCTTCTGCTGGGGTGGGGGTGGGGCGGTAATTTGGCCTTGGTTTCTTCCCGTCCTGGCTTTCCCCGGGGTGTGCTACTTTCTGTCTTCTGTCATGTGGCTTTCTGAGTATTTGAGCCCCAGTCTTGTGTCTCCTGCCTTCTTCCTTCTCTGCCCCGTCTCTGGGGGAGGCTGCAGGGCAGTGCCTCCTGCCAGGGCTGCCCCTCCTTCCCCTGCACACCACCAGAGACCCAGCCCCCAAGAGAGGGGCGGAGCGGTGGGCAGCTTCATGCTGGAAGGGGGCTGGGGTTGTGGCATGGGAATGGGGAGGAATAAACTATGTATATAAAAGACATCTTGGTCTGAGCCTGCTTCTGTCTGCCCTTGGGGGGTGGCCTGAGCGTGGCCTTGACCCCTGCTTAGCATTCGAGGGAAGTCATGCAGGATGGGAGCAGCCACACTCTGAACAGGCCACAGCCCTGTCCCTCCATCTTTCCTGTCCATTCTTTGGGTTCTTCTAGATCCTTCCAATAAACCCGATTTTAGCTTCAGTTGACTGGAGTTGGTTTCTGTTGCTTGCAACCAGAGCTTCCTGGCTGATGCAAGGCTCATCTCCTGGGCAGAGTTCAAAATGAAGGACATGGTGGTCCCAGCCAACAGACAATGGGGTGGAGGTGTCCAGGGGCTCCAGGCAGATGCAATGAAGGGTGGGTGATGGGTTAGCGAAGTGCATAAGAAGGAGCTGAGTGGGGCTGGGTATCGACCCCTTCATTCCACCTTGCTCCAAGTTCTGGAAGGTTGATCCACTCGGGTCCTCCACCTTCCACTAGAATCAGCCAGAGGGACCACTGGCAGGAGGTGGGAGAAGGGAGGTGTATTAGTCCATTTCTGTTGCTTATAACACAAATACCTGAAACTGGGTAATTTATAAGAAAATGAAATTTATTGCTTATAGTTTCAGAGGCTGGGAAGTCCAAAGTCCAGGGAGCACATTGGGTGAGGCCCTTCTTTGGTGGTGACTTCAGGGACACAAGTTATCACATTGCGAGACAGGTAGAAGCAAGAGAGACTCTCACGTGCTCTCTTTTTAACACCAACAGAACCATGCCCATGAGCACACATGAGCACATCTGATCACCTCTGGGAGGCCCCACCTTTCAATTATCATACTAGGATTTCTCACCCTCCAAGGTTACAGTGGTGATTAAGTTTCACTGACCTTGGGAGAAACATTCAATCCACAGCAGGAGGAGTCACGACCTTCCCTGCTGTTCCTCCTGGCATCCCCTCCCCAAGACCACATCTCTTGCCAGGCAGCCTCTCCTGCTTCTCTGTGTCTGGGAGCCTCAGCCTGGGTATGGTGACAACTCCCATTGTCACTCATCCTGGGTTCTACACCACCCCACTACTTACCCAAACCCTGTCCATACGTTTGAAAATAGCCCCCACCCCCGCCTTTTTTTTTTGAAGCTGGTAAGTACAGGGATCCGATCCTGTGACTTTGGTGTTATAAGGTTGTGCTCTAACCAACTACCAGCCAGACTGAAAATTGTGATGGCTTTATCACGACTCTCCTGAATCATCCATTCTGAGCAGCTCCTGCTTGCTGCTGGGACCCTGCCTGGTACCATGAACATCGGGATTCAACCAAGACGCTGTTATGGGCCCCTCGGGGTCATTCTAGGCCCTGCGTGTGGCTTCAGGGCAGCCCCTAAGAAAGTTGCCTAGGGAATGAGACCTGGGTGGAGGTGAGAAGGGACAGCAGGCCAGCCCTGCCTCGTAGAACTTTCTTCCATGATGGAAATTTTATGTCTGTGCCTCCCCAGCCACCTGGAGTTACTGAGCCCTTGCAATGTGGCTGGTGCAACTGAGGAATTATGTTTCTTATTTAGTCTGAGTTGATGAGCATTTGAGGTTTTTCTCCTATTTTTTATTGTGGTGTAAAAATATATATATATGTATAAAACATAAAATTTGCTGTTTTAATGAGTTTTTAAGTGAGCAATTCAGTGGTATTAAGTTTATCCACAATTGTGCAGTTACCACCTCTATTTAAATGGCTGCTGTAACCGATCAGCCCAGCTTGAAAGGGAACCCTATTCATTCCTACCTTGCATCCCCACCTGCCCCCAGCCTCCCGTCTCAATGGCTCTGGACGTCTGGGCAGCATCTTGATTCTTCCTTTCCTTATCCCATCTCCTTCTATCTACAAGGCTCATCTCTTGGCCTCCAGAGCCCTCCTCTAGCCCACTTGCTTCCCTTTGTCTCCATGGCAACCACCCAGGTTCCAGCTGCCTGCCTCTTGCTCAACTGTGCCGGCCTCCTCTTGAGGCTCCTTGCCTCCCCTCTAGCCGCCCTCCAGTTCCATCCAGTATAAAGCAAATCCAATCCCAGACATCACCTGCTTCCAATTTTACTGTTACCACGAGGAGCCCAAACATCCAAATGTACCAGCCAGACCCCCACAGTATAGCCCACTAATATCTCCAACTGCTTCTGCAGAGGCTCTGCCCCTCGTTCACCATGCTCCAGCCATGGGGTTCTCTCTGGATTTCTTGAGTGTATCACTTGTCCCCTCCAGTCCCAGGGCCTTTGTACCTGCATGTCCCCCTGCCAGGAACATCCTCCCAGCCCTGCACTACCCAAGTTTTCAACTAAATGGCTCCTCCTCAGCAGAAGATATCCCTGCCTCCCCAGACTGGGCCAGCATCCCTTGTGACACCCGTGTTTGGTTCCCTGTCCAGATTCCCTGCTCTTGCTACATTTGTAATTGATTAATACTTGCTTGTTTCAATGTCAGCATCCTTTCACACAATTTTATAAACCCCATGAAGGGTCTCCTATGTGACCCGGCAGTGAGGAGGTGATCAGTTTCCCTCTCAGACTCTAGAAGAGCCTCTTTCAAGGTTTCCCAGACCCAGCCTCATTCTGTCAAGTCCACTCCCTATGTGGGGTCAGGCCATGTCCCTCCCTGGCTGACCCTCGACATGTGACTCCCTGTTGCTCTCGGACACCACCTGATTTCCCGTGCCTACCTTCTTTTTTTTTTTTTTTAAAAAAAAAGATGACCGGTAAGGGGATCTTAACCCTTGACTTGGTGTTGTCAGCACCACACTCACCCAGTGAGCAAACCGGCCATCCCTATATGGGATCCGAACCCGTGGCCTTGGTGTTATCAGCACCGCACTCTCCCGAGTGAGCCACAGGCCGGCCCCCGTGCCTACCTTCTAAAGGCTTTCAATCCTTGCCAACCTGATGGCCACCTCTCCTGCTATGTCCCTCCCACCTTTTGGTCTTGGAGACCGAAACGGGCTCATCCTCTCTGTTCCCAGCAGTAAGTAGCCTCAATGATGCAGCCTCTGGGCCTTTGCTATAACTCTCCTGCTGCTTGGAATGCCGTCATGGGTGGCAGGAATCTACCTTGGCCCTCTTGCCCTCTTCCTCCTTCCTAACAGAACTCTGGTTTGGTCTGGTCCCCATTGGCCTGTGTGGCTCAGGGGAAGTTGAACAACCTGACTCCAGCCTCTTCAGGGGTTGGTGGGATTTATCAGGAGAGAGACAAGCACTGTGAACTGGGGTTGCTGAGCTGGGAGGATGTAAATCTGGAGCTGTTGAAGGCCATTTATCACCTCCGCAAAGTGCCCGTCAGAGGGATGGAGAGAAACTGTGTGTTTTGTCATTGTTGGGCTTCCTGGATCAAGCTGTGCCTGAAGTTCACCCTGGCCCTTGATTTTCTGCATAAGCCCATTTTGTTGGTCTTCTTGGAACTGAAGAGCAGTGACTGATTCCTCTTTCTCTCACTTCTCTCTACTCTCTCAAGACTGAGCCCCCTGAGGGAAGAGTGTTTTTTGTTTTCTTTTCTTTTGTTTTTTACTGTTGTGTGTCTAGTGCATTAATCCTTTTAATGTTTTTTTTTTTGGCAGCTGAAGGGTACAGGGATCCTAACCCTTGACTTTGGTGTTATTAACACCATGCTAACTAACGGAGCTAAACAGCCAGCCCCCTAGTGCATTAATTCTTGAAGCCCCAGTGACCAGTGCAGGGCTGGGCCCAGAGTGGATGCCTCCTAAATGTAGGATGAAAAATGCCAGGCAGTGTGGGTCTAAACTGTGAGCTCTGGGCCGGCCCCGTGGCGCACTTGGGAGAGTGCGGCGCTGGGAGCGCAGCGACGCTCCCGCCGCGGGTTCGGATCCTATGTAGGACTGGCCGGTGTGCTCAATGGCTGAGCGCGGTGTGGGCGACACCACACCAAGGGTTGCAATCCCCTTACTGGTCACGAAAAAAGACAATAAATAAATAAATAAATAAACTGTGAGCTCTGTGGGCTTGTGGGAGTGGGAGAGGTGGCCCTTCCCACCAGGTGGTGAATGTTGGCTGCCTGGAGGAGGTGGCAGCTGAGTTGGGCTTGAGGAATGGATAGAATCGGGGAGAAAGCAGGTATCCCAGGTGCAGGTAAAAAGTGTCAAGTGTCTGTGTGTTTATCAGAGCTGTGTGTGTGTGTGTGCATGCGCTGTGTGTCATGTCCCCTCACATGACCTGCCTTTCCATGGGCTTTGCTCATTGCTCATGGGGTCCACTGGACCCAGCCCCTGCTACCCCCTGCCTGCCGCTCCCTCTACTTCCCTCCCCAGCCACACCCCTTGCACGGCTGTGCCCTCTGCCAGAAATACTCCTTCCCTAGCATGCCTGGCTCCACTGCTTGGTTCAGTTTTTGAATCTCATGTCACCTCTGCCCTGAGGGTTCCGGGCCCCCCTCTCATGGCCTGCTGAGCCTTTCTCCTTCATCTACTCTTTTATGGATTCACTGCCTGTCTCCTCCCCCACCCCAGAGCGGGTGTACTGTGAGGGCAGGACTCAGTCTGCTGTGACCCCAGCATCCATAAACACAGGTCACAGAGGAATTGCCTGACAGGGGCAACTGGGACCACTGGAGAGGGGCCCTGAGGGCCTTGCAAAGGCCTTGTGGCTGCTCTGCCTGGTAACTGACCCTTGGTCCTTTCTGGAGTCTTATGAGAGAGACCCCCTTTGACCATGTGGCTGAGGACCAGACTCACCATGGCTCTCTAAGCCTCAGTTCCCTCTTCTGTCCCCGGAGCCCTCCCCTCCCTCCATCTTCCTCCTGCACCCACCACACACAGACCTGGTGGTGGGTGGGTGTCTGGCTGGCGTCATGGCAACCGGCAGGAGCACCCATGTGTCTGAGTAGCACAGGGTTGCCATAGCAACTGGCCAGTTCTGGTTCCTTGGCGATAGGCCTGAGTTCCAGGCCTAGGGGTAATAATCCACCAGGGAAGGGAGGGAACAGGGTGTCCCTGGCGTCCAGTGGGCACACAACAGACACTGTAAATGCTTGGAGGGACGGATAGGGGCTCATAGCTGTCTCTTCCAGGGGGTGTGGGAAGACCTCAGGCCGGGCTCCACCTGGGGGCTGCATAGGTCCCTGCTGGGCTCCATGCTGCTCCTGGCACGCTCTCTCTCCTCAGGGCCCCCACAGAGGCTGTTCCCTCTGCCTGAAAAGCTGTTCCCTCTGCACTCCTTCTGGCCAACTCTCTAGCCAGAATGCCCCTCCCTGATCTCCTAGCTCAGCCCAGGCCCCTCTAAATCACAACACCCCAACTCAAGCCTTTGTCATGTTGACGATTAAGTGACTGCTTGTTTGCTTGTGTGATGATTGATTTAATATATGTTCCCTCTGCCAGATGTGATGAGCTAGGCATCTTGGTCACAGCTGTGTCCCACACACTGAGGAGGCTGCTCTCAATACATCTTTGTCAACAATGCTCTCCCTCTTTGCTCCGCCTTGCCTGCTTCCCCCAAGCCAATTCCTCATCTCTGTCCCTTGAGTTCTTCCTGATGCTAGGCTCAGGCCCTCCACCTTATGGCCACCCAGAATATTCTGGAACATTCTAGACCCTTCTGGAACATTCTAGACCCTTCCGCCATGTTATGGAATGTCTTGGAACATTCTAGAATGTCCTGTTCCCTGCTCTTTCTAAAGCTGGAACACCACCTCCTCAGAGAGGCTCTCTCTGACCTCCTGGCTAAACAAATAGGGAGACCTCTGTCTCAGTCCATTGCCTTCATGGCAGTTATCACCATCTTCAACAGTTTTGGTCACTGATCAGTGTGCGTGTGTCTCAGATTTGTTTTTCCCATTAGAATATACATTCCAGAATATTCTGGAACATGAAGGTAAAGATCTTATCTGGCATGCTTACAGTCAAATGTCCAGCGGTAGCCCAGCACCTAGTCCCCGGGGCTCCCTTGGGCCCCACCCAGTAGGTCATCTCCTAGAGGTAGCCCCAGCTCTGACTTCTATCATCTTGGGTCAATTTGACTTTTTTTAAAAAAAATAAATCAGCTTTTAGGCCGGCCCGTGGCTCACTTGGGAGAGTGCGGTGCTGATAACACCAAGGCCACGGGTTCG
>NW_007732346.1:24318-26730 GCF_000696425.1 Galeopterus variegatus | reverse complement strand
CATCTCCTAGAGGTAGCCCCAGCTCTGACTTCTATCATCTTGGGTCAATTTGACTTTTTTTTAAAAAAATAAATCAGCTTTTAGGCCGGCCCGTGGCTCACTCGGGAGAGTGCAGTGCTGATAACACCAAGGCCACGGGTTCGGATCCTATATAGGGATGGCCGGTTTGCTCACTGGGTGAGCGTGGTGCTGACAACACCAAGTCAAGGGTTGAGATCCCCTTACCGGTCATCTTTAAAAAAAATAAATACATAAAATAAAATAAATCAGCTTTAATGAGGCATAATTTACATCCAATAATGCAATCATTTAAAGTGTCCAGTTTAATGAATTTTGGCAAATATGATCCCCCCATTTTAACCCTATAATCAAAATATACAACGTTTTCCTCACCCCATGTCCCTGGGGCCTTTTGCAGTCAATGCCTCCCCTCCTGCTCCTCCCCAGGTAGTCCCCACCCTACCCTCTGTCCCGCAGGTTAGCGAGACCTGTTTGTGAATGTCACATAAATGGACTCAAACAGCATGTCCCCTTCCTGTCTGCTTCCTTCCCTCCATGTCAGTGGGATCCCCTCAGGGGAGGCACATAGCAGTGGTTTGTTCTTTTTTCTCGCTGCGTGGTATTCTACTGTGTGAAATATCACTATTTGTTTCTCCATCCATCTGCTGATGGGTCTTCAGGCTGGTTCCAGTTTGGGGCTGTTGTGATCATCTGTGTTTACATCTTTGGTAAAAACATGTCAACCTTTCTGGATACCTGTAGTAGGTTGAATGGTGTTCTTTCCCTAAGAAAATTTCATGTCCACCGGGTACCTCAGAATGTGACCTTATTTGGAAATGGAGTCTTTGCAGATCTAATTAAGGTAAGGATTCATACGAGATCAAACTGGATTAGGGTGGGCCCTAAATCCAATACGTGTCTTGATAAGAGACAGAAAATGAACATGGAGAGACAAAAGGAGACGTCTACGTGAAGATGGAGGCAGAGAGTGGAGAGTGTGGCAACAAGGAAAGGGACTCTTGGAGCCACCAGAAGCCAGGAGAGAGGCCTGGGACAGATTATCCCTCAGAGCCTCCAGAAGGAACTGGCCCTGCCAACACCTTGATTTGGGACGTCTCTCTTCCAGGACTATGAAGGAATGAATTCCTGTTGTTTGCAGCCACCTGGTTTGTGGCCACTTGTTATGGCAGCCCCAGGAGACCATACAATGCCCAAGAGTGGAACCACTGATGCTCCCACCAGCTGAGTGTGGGAGCCAGGCTCCGAGCCTCAGCTGCTTCACCTGTAAAATGGAGATAGTAAAAGTCACAGCCAGCCAAGACTCAAACTCAGCTCCATCCATGTGCAGTGCTGGGTCTTTCTGCCCTTTCCCAGTATGAGTCACACACAGGGAGCCAGCGGGGGGCAGGGGCTGGGTTACACAGGGTAAGGGTCAGGATGCTGAGTGGCCCAAAAGAGGCCACAGGGCTACAAATGACTAAGGGAAGCCACCGCAGAGTCAGCACAGGAAAACCTCATTCATTCATTCACTAGTAGATGTGCTGTTGGTTGATGCTGGATGTGGGGGGCTGGAACCCTGGCAAGACCCCAACCAGTATACAGAGGCTGCCAGGCTGGGCAGAGGAGAAATGGAAGCTCTGCTAGACATCCAGGAAGGTTTCCTGGAGGAGGAGACTTGCGGGGGGTGCAAAGAACGTGGGAGGGGGCACGGGGACCGCCCTGTCCTTCCCTTTGTCTGTGCCCGAGTGTATGAGTTTCCTGGGGCTGCCATAACAAATGATAACAACCAGGTGGCTTAAAACAATAGGAATTTATTCTCTTACAGTCCTGGAGGCCAGAAGTCTGAAATCAAGGTGTTAAAGGGCCGAGTTCTCGGGCCGGCCTGTGGCTCACTCGGGAGAGTGCGGTGCTGATAACACCAAGGCCACGGGCCTGGATCCCATATAGGGATGGCCGGTTTGCTCACTGGGTGAGCGTGGTGCTGACAACACCAAGTCAAGGGTTAAGATCCCCTTACCGGTCATCTTTAAAAAAAAAAAAAAAGGGCTGAGTTCTCTCCGAAAGCTCCAAGGGAGACGGCAGGTAAAGGTGAAGAAGATGGGCCCAGTGCAGACTTGACTTCAAAGAGAGCATGGGCGTGAGGTGTGGGGGGGGCTGCTACCTGGAGTGACAGGGAGAGATCAAGATCAAGGTCAAAGTCTGGCCAGTTAGCTCAGTTGGTGAAAGTGCAGCCTTGTAACACCAAGGTCAAGGGTTCAGTTCCCCATACTGGCCCACCACCAAAAGAGAAAAATAAAAATAAAAATCAAGGGCAAGCGTGCTTACTTGTCACTGAGCCCTGCCCATGCCTTAGGAAGAGGTCTATATGCGCCTTACCCCCTTTTTTTTTTTTTTTTTTTTTTTTTTTTTTTT
>NW_007732346.1:16752-23270 GCF_000696425.1 Galeopterus variegatus | reverse complement strand
GGAGCGCCGCCGCGCTTCCCAAGCGGCGCACTATCCAGTGCGCCACCGGGCCGGCCCGCGCCTTACCCCTTTTTAATTGAGGTGAGATTCTCACAATATTAAATTAAGCATTTTAAAATGCACAATTCAGTGGCATTCAGTGCATTCACAATGTGCAACCATCATCTCTATCCAGTTTTGGAACATTTTCATCACCCCAAAAAGAAACCCCATCTCCATCAACTGTCACTACCCATCTCCCTCCCCCAACCCCTGGCAACTACTAATCTGCTTTCTATCCCTATGGATGTGCCTGTTCTGGACATTTCATATAAATGGAATCACACACTGTGTGGCCTTTGGTGTCTGGCTTCTCTCACTCAGCTTAATGTTTTTGAGGTCCATGCATGTGGAGCTTAATGTTTTTGAGGTCCATGCATGTGTAGTGTCAGGTCTTCACTCCTTTTCATGGCTGTGTAGTATTCCACCACAGGGATGTGCCACATTTTATCCATTCATCCAGTGATGGACATTTGGGTTGTTTTCACTTTTTGGCTATTGTGAATAGGGCTGCTATGAACATGTGTGTACGTGTATTTGTTTAAACACCCGTTTTCAATTTTCTTGGGTACATGCCAATTTTACAGAGGAGAAAACTGAGGCTTGGGAAGGGATGGATTAGTAGTTGAGAGTGTGGATTTGGAATGAAGTGAGATTTGGACCTGGCTTGAGGCTGGGCTCTGCTAGACACTCAGATGTGACCTTGGGCCTGGAAGCCTATAAGAATCCCTGGCTCCCAGGAAGAGCTCTGGGAGGCCTTGTTGTGAGCACATGGTCATTATATTATTGATAAGAAAAAAGAGAGAAGCTGGGATTCCTCTCCTTGCTGACAGCCCACTCCTGCTGGGAACCAAGCACTGGGAACTGCTTTGCCCACTCTATATGAGGTCACCCTGGGGTTGGCTCGCCTGGAAGCAGCAGTCCTGGCCCTGCCTGGATATGGACTGGCATCTGCTCCCGGCACCCTGACTGTGGTGGGGGTCCCCAAGAGCTGCCTATGAGTCAGCATCCCATATGGCCCCATTCCATAAGGACCAGAGTCACATCCCCTCACTGTGTGAAGGCAGGAGCCCCTCACCCTCTCTGCGCTTGACCTTGGCCATCCAAGTTCTGGCCCTTGAGTAGCTGTGGAAGCCAGAGTGGGAGGAAGGAATGCAGAGTTGCTTATTCTTTTCTCAGGGACAATTAGCAGCCCGTGGCGCACACACAGGAAACATCTGAGTATCGGTCTCAGAGCCTTTTTGTAGGAAGAGTGACTAATTCTTACCAAGGGAAAGATTAAGTTCATTCCCATTTCACAGACATGGAAACTGAGACCCAGAGAACCTAAGAGTTATTGCCTAGCCAAGAGTCACAGTGATTCATTCACGCACTGTGTGTTTACCTAATATATCTTGGGTGTTCTCAGGTAGTGAAACAACCTGGAGGAAAACAGTCCCCACCCTTGGGGAACTGACAGTCCAGTGGGAGGATGAATGATAAGCAAGGAAAGGAAAATGTATGACAGGTCCTCAGAAAGTTAAACATAGAGCTCTCCACAAGCCAGCAATTCCACTCCTGGGAATCTGCCCAAGAGAGCTAAAAACAGGGACTCTATCCTTGTACACGAATGTTCACAGCAGCACTATTCATAACAGACAAAAGGTGGAAACAACCCAAATGTTCACCAATAAATGAATGGATAAACTAAATGTGATCCATCCACACAATGGAATATTATTCAGCCATTAAAAGGAATGAAGCTCTGATACATGCTACAATGTGATGAGCCTTAAAAACACTATACTGAATGAAAGAAGCCAGACACAAGGCCACATATTGCATGACTCCACTTATATGAAATGTCCAGAAGAGGCAAATCCATAAAGACAGAAAGCAGATTGGTGGTTACCAGGGGCTGGGTGAGGGGGAATGGGCAGTGACTGCTGATGGGGACAGGGTTTCCTTTTGGGGGGATAAAAATATTTCAGAACTAGATAAAGATGATGATTGCGTGACATACTGAGCATACTGAAAACCACTGAATTGTACACTTTCTTTTTTTTTTCCTTTTTTTGTCTTTTTTCGTGTCCGGCAACGGATCACAACCCTCAGTGTCACGCCCGTACCGGACCGGGACCGGCAACGGGATCACAACCCTCGGGAGCTAAAAACAGGGACTCTATCCTTGTACACGAATGTTCACAGCAGCACTATTCATAACAGACAAAAGGTGGAAACAACCCAAATGTTCACCAATAAATGAATGGATAAACTAAATGTGATCCATCCACACAATGGAATATTATTCAGCCATAAAAAGGAATGAAGCTCTGATACATGCTATAATGTGATGAGCCTTAAAAACACTATACTGAATGAAAGAAGCCAGACACAAGGCCACATATTCCATGACTCCACTTATATGAAATGTCCAGAACAGGCAAATCCATAAAGACAGAAAGCAGATTGGTGGTTACCAGGGGCTGGGTGAGGGGGAATGGGCAGTGACTTCTGATGGGGACAGGGTTTCCTTTTGGGGGGATAAAAATATTTCAGAACTAGATAAAGATGATGATTGCGTGACATACTGAGCATACTGAAAACCACTGAATTGTACACTTTCTTTTTTTGGCTACACCTGCACCTCGCTCAGCCAGTGAGCGGCCGGTCTGTATGTGGGATCCGAACCCTCGGCGGGAGCGCCGCCGCGCTTCCCAAGTGGCGCACTGTTGCAGTGTGCCACTGGGCCGGCCCAATTGTACACTTTTGAATGGTGAATTTTATGGTATGGGAATTATATCTCAATTGCCACCGGGCCGGCCCAATTGTACACTTTTGAATGGTGAATTTTATGGTATGGGAATTATATCTCAATTTTTTAAAAAGAAAAGTAAAAGACAGAATTTGCTAGATAGGGAGAAAAGTTAGGCAGGGCTGGGGGACAGAGAGTGGGCGTGGGGGTGGGGAAACAGTCATGCTGACGGCTGACATGGACTGAGGGCCCTCTACCTGGGCTGCCCTGAGCACTGCACACTATCATCCTGTTTGCTAAAGATGGAAAGTCAGACCTAGCAAGCTGGAGCAAACTGCCCGAGGCCTTGAAGCTCTTAGGAAGTAGATGCAGTGAGCATTTTTATTAGATGTTGACCTGTGCATTTTACAGAGAAGCAAAAAGAGGCACTGGGAGCAGCAGCTTGCTCTGAGGCCACTCTGGTGGTGAGGTGGCCTGCTGGCCCCAGTGAGGCCGTAGGAAATCGATGCATCCCCTGAGGTTTCAATTTTTTCCTCCCTAACACCTGAGGGTTGTAAGGAGGCCTTCAAGCTGGTGAGCCCACAGGTGGTACAGGGTGGGGGAGCAGGTGGTGCGGCCCTTGCCTCTGTGAGAATTGTGCCACCTGTGGGCCAGATGTCAGCCAGGCCTGTGGAAGCTGCCTGCTGTGTCCCCGCCTGCAGGCTCCACCGACCACAGGTCACCATCATCAGAAGAGGTGTAGGCAGTAACTTGCATGGGTCCTGGAGGTCTCCCATGTGTCGTGGCCCCACCCCAGCAATGGAAGCGTGCTATCGGGGAGGTCCCTGGGCTCACTCTGCCTCATCTCCACACCCATCTGTCCCATCTCCTGTTGCCTCCACCTGCAAAATGCATCCCAGCGAGAACCACACCCCCTCACTCCCCACCCACCATCATCCTGGGATGAGCCCCATCAATCTTGGCCTGGATTATTTGCTTCCTAACTAATGTCCCTAATTCCAGATAGTGTTTCCAAAGTCAGAGGGGGTCTGTTAAAGCTGGTGTTGATTACATCCCCTTTGGTCAGAAGTCCCCTCTGTCTTATTTCACACAGAAGAATATCTCCACAGTGACCCCCAAAAGCCCTCTGAGAACTAGAGCATTTCCTGTTGGCTCCCACCCATTCTCCTCCCCTCTCCCTCATTTTTCCTTACCATGCAACCCTTCAGGCATGCTGCTGCCCCAGGCCTTTGCACCTGCTGTCCTGTGCCCTGTGATGTGGGGGCACCTAGTGCATCCAAAGTGCCATGGATCTTTAGCACACTACGTGTGTGCACACAGCCGGGAGCCAGTGAAACCTCTTTTTCTTGTTTATCTTCTGCTGTGCGTCTGTGTGTCTGACATGTGGGTCAAATCTGGATGTTTATGAAGTGTGTGTGCATATGGACGCCATTGACTTCAGCTGTATGTGCAGTGGGTGTGTGAGCTGTGGGTCTCTGCTGAGTGGGGTTTCATGCCTGCATGTGGTTCATCTGGAACAAAGGCTCGTGTGGTGGCCGACCAAGGGCAGGTGGGGCTGTGTGCGCAGAGCTTGCTGGAATGTGAGTTTTTCATGTATGCACGCATTCAATATTTATCGAGTGCTTACTGTGTGCAGCAGAGGTCAGCAGGGTCCTTCAGTACCTGCTATCTGTCATATTGCACAGTGTCATCATCTGAGCATTTTATTTTATTTATTTATGTTTTGCGGCTGGCCAGGATGGAGATCTGAACCCTTGACCTCGGTGTTTTCAACACCGTGCTCTAACCAACTGAGCTAACCCTTTCTGAGCATTTTATAGATCCGACTGAATATCTATTGTGTACCTGACCCTCTGCTGGAGATAGATCAGTTGGGTCTGGTCCTACCTGCAGGAGCTTACTCAAGCAGGCCCCTTACTCCTTCCTTTGGGGTCTCCAGCCCCATGTCCACACTCTTCTCCGGTTTGGGGCCCCATCTGGACCCCTGGTCCCTGCCCGAGGCTGCACAAGTGAGGATTTTTTGATGCAGAGGGTGGAGAAATAAGTGGGCTCCAAGCTAAAGAGGGGATCCTGGGAGCTTGGACTCTTCCAGGGCAGAGATTCTAGGCTGTCAGTGGGTTGGGGCTGGGGTGCCCTCAAAAGCTCTGGATGCTTTGCAGAGGCCCTGTTGGCACCGGACTACACGGGGTCCAGAGCAGGGAGAAATGAAGGAGGGAGGGGAGGAAAGAAAGGAAGACAGGAACAAGGGTAAAAAGGGAGGACCCAGATGTGGGACTTTGAGCCCTGGTCGAAGCTCGGGTATTTGGGGGCCTGGAGCTTGGGGGTCTGAGGCGGGTAGGTCTGGTGGAATCAACTTTTGGGGTGTAAGCATGGGTCTGAAGAGTCTGCAGGCAGGGATTGGGGGGAGTGGGAATTGAGATTTGACTAGATGATGGGGAGATAATCTGAGGGCAGGGATTTAGGGGTGTGAGAAACCATTATTGGTACATAAAGCAGGAGGTTCGGGGATCTGAGCGCAGATGATTGAGATCTGAGGGTGGAGATTTTGGGAGGGCACGTCAGGGAGGGTTGAGACACAACAGAGGTGGGAAGTCTGAGGCCTGGGCAGGGGATGAGTTCCCGCGTTTGGGGGAGGCCTGGAGAGGGGTAAGGACGGGGGCGGGGTTGCCGGGTGCGGAGAAGAGGCTCTCAGGACTCAGGGATACGTTTCCCCATGCCCCGCCTCACCCTTCAGCCCTCCCCTACTGGTGCCCCCTTCCCGGGCCTCATCTGACAACGCCCACCTTTGGCAAGGCCACGCCCACACCTCACCTGTACCCCACCCCTCCACAGACCCGGCCCCTCCCTTTGCCCGGCTCCGGACCCCGAGCAGATCAGGTCCCGCCCCTTACCCGTGCCTCGCCCCCTCCGCTAATCCGGCCCCACCCATCACCAGACCACGCCCCTTCCGAGACCGTACACTTCCCGTCCCCAGACCTTGTTTTGCCTTTCGCTCTGGCCACGCCGTCCCCACTCCTCACCCCTAACCTACACCCCACCCCTCCACAGACCTGGCCCCTCCCTTTGGCCCGGGCCCCGCCCCCTCCGCCGGCTGGACCCCTCTCCAGCTCCACCTCTCATCAGACCGCACCTCCTCCCGACCCGGACTCACCCCAACACATCACCCCTCGCCCTGATCTTGCCCTGGCTCCGCCCCTCCTCAGACCTAGCCCCGCCCTTCATCCATGGCTCCGCCCCCTCTGTAGTCTAGGCCCCTGCCCCAACCCTCTTCAGGCCCCGCCCCTTCCGATCCAGCCCCGCCTCTTTGCAGGTTGGACCTCTCTCCAGCCCCGCCCCTCAGACCACGCCTCCTCCCTTCTCCAGCCACGCTCCTCCTCAGACCACGCCCCTCATCAGGCCATGCCCCTCCAGACCCGGACACACCCCAATCCCTCACCCCGCCCTGGCCCCGCCCCTCCTCAGAGAGGGCTCCGCCCCACACCCCGGGACCCAACCCCCTTTGCCACCTGGACCCAGCCCCGCCCTGCCGTTTCTCAGGCCCCGCCCTCCCGGCCAGGCCCCGCCCCTCCGCAGGCTCCGCCCTTCAACCCGTTTCCCGCCCCCTCTGTGGTCCGGACCACAGACCCGCCCCGCCGCTCTTCAGGCCCCGCCCCAGGCCCGGCCCCGCCCCCGCATCCCCGTCCCTGGCACGGCGCTCGGGGCTCCCGTCACTGGAGCGCGCGGCGGCGGCGGCGGGGGCGGCGGG
>NW_007732346.1:11077-15752 GCF_000696425.1 Galeopterus variegatus | reverse complement strand
GGTGTACCCGCACTGCCCGGGACTCGGGCCCTGTGGGGAGGCCGGGGGTCTGAGCCCCGGCCCGGCTCGAGGGTCTTTCCCGGAGACTGCGGGCTTAGGGGGACCGTAGGCTGCTGAGCGGCGGCTGCAGCGGGCTGGATGCCCGCGGACCTTGAGGCGTCTGCATGCGGCCCTGGGGCCTGAGGCTGGAGGTCTCACGGGAGCCGAGGGACGGGGGCGCCAAAGGGGTGGGAGACAGGACTGAGCAGGGGCCATGGGCAGTCCTGATGGTGTGAAAGGTGTCTTGGAGGCTCGGGAGAGGGGACTGAGGCCCAAGGCTTCCCGGGGTTGGGTAGGACCCCTCGGTGGCTAAGGTGGTCCTGGGAGCATGCCGAGGGCACTTGGGAGGGGTGAAGAGGGTGAGAAGCTGCAGTGGGGAGTTCAAGTGAACCTGAGAGTCTGGAGGGGGAGGCTGAAGGGGTCCCACCGGTTACTGGGTCTTGAGGGGCCTAGGGGTCCCAGGAGTCCTGAGGGGCTGGGGTGGGTCTTGGGGAGCCTGAGGATGGGGAGAGGGCCCAGAGGGTCTATAGAAAACAAAGGGAGGTCCTTGAGTCTTCTGCCTCCTATCCCCAGGTTAAAGGACTTGAAGCAAGGTCTTGCCCTCAGACAAGGGGGCAGAGTTCACCCCTTTGCTCAGAGGGAGGCCCCTTTCTCCATGGCCACGTCTGGTGATGTGATGGGTTGCTTGAATCCCGGAATTTGCATAAAAATCGTAGGTGTTTGTATGTGTTATTCTGGATTCTCAGAGGGGAAGAGCACCTGCCTTAGGGAACATTAGCTCCTGCTTTCCCTGCCGGGCAAAGCCAGGATGGCCCACGCCTTCCCACTCCGTCACCCAGGACAGCCCGCCACCCTCCGCTGGCCAAGGAGGAAATTCAGGCTCTTTCTTTCTGGTGAGCTCACAGGAGCCAATAATTTCGGTCAACATGGTAAATGAAGTTGGTCAATACTCACGTGCTGTGGAGTTGGTTCTCGTTGCAGGGCTCTGGGCTTGTGCTGGCAGGAATGGCATGAGGCCTGGGTGTGTGAGCTGGGCTTTGGTGGTAGCTGGATGGCATGGAGCTAGGATAGTGGGTTGGGGAGGAGTGGCCAGGCCAGGGCACAGAGGGCGCAAAGGCCTTGCCTGTTCCCAAGGATGCCAAGTGGCACCTTGAGGCTTAGGTGTGTGGGCAGAGTGAGGCAAGTGGCTGAATCTGGTCTGCCAGTGGCTACGGGGAGCCAGGGGGTTGTATGACAAGAAGAGTGTACGGGGTGGAGGTGGGGGTGGAGCAGGCTGGAAGCCTGCAGTAGGGCACAAGGAGGCATCAGAGGGTTTGGGGAGACATTTAAGGAGTAGAGTGGGCAAGGCTTGGTGACCAGGCATGAGGTGGCAAGTAAGGGACGGACAAGAGGGGGCAGCGAATGCCAGGTTCCTCCCCGTGTTGGGCCCTGGGGTGGGATAACCTGGGACTAGGGCCCTTTTTTTCCTCTCTCTCTCTTTTTTGGTAGCTGGACTGTACAGGGATCAAACCCTGGACCTTGGTGTTATCAGCACCATGCTCTAACCAACTGAGCTAACCGGCCAGTCCAGGGCCCTTTTTTGTAAACAGCTTTATTGAAGTATAGTTGATTAATACAGTTGATGTATTTTAACTGGACAGTTCATTGAATTTGTACACATTTACTGACTTGTGCATCCATCACCACAATCCAGTTTTTTAGAATGCTTCCATGAACCTGGAGTTCCCCGAAGTGTGTTTGCCATCAACCTGCTGCCACCTCCAGCCCTGGGGACATCCTGATCTGCTTTTGCTCTCTGCAGATTTGCCTTTTCTAGAAATTTTATATAAGTGGAATCATACAATATGTGGCCTTCCATGTCTGGCTTCTTTCCTTAACATAATGTTTTTGAAGTTCAACCATGTTGTTATGAGTATCAGAAGTTTGTTTTTTAAAAAATAAGTTGAACATTATTTATTTACTTATTTGGCAGCTAGCTGGTATGGGAATCTGAACATTTGACCTTTATATAATAATAGCACGCTCTAGCCAGCTGAGCTGACTGGCTGACCCTGAAATTCTTTCTTTTTTACTGCTGAGGGACAGCAAACCTGTGTCCATCTATATACCATGTGTATGGGTGGACACAGTTCATCCGTTTACTGGTTGATGGACTGTAGGGTTGTTTCCATTTTAACAACTGCAAATAAAGTTGCTGTGAACATCTGGGTGTGTGTCTCTGTGTGAACACAGACTTTCATCCTCATGGGTAAATTCCTAAGAGCAGGGCGACTGGGTTGTGTGGTAGATGTATGTTTAACTTTTGAAGAAACTGCCAAGCTCTTCTCAACAGCCTCTGTACCATGTTATGTTCCCACCAGTGGTGTTTGGGGTCCAGCTGCTCCCTATTTTCACCAAAGCTTGGTAAGGCCAGTCCTTACTTTCAGCCATTCTTATAGGTGCGTGCCTATATTTTAGTTTGGTTTTAATTTGCATTAATGATGTTGGGCATTTTTTTTATGGGCTCCTTGACTATTCATATCTTTTTTGTTGTTGGCAACTGGTGGCAATGAGGGTGGCTGGGCTCTAACCAGCCGAGCTAACCGGCCAGCCTGTATTCATATCTTTGGTAAAGTGCCCTTTTAAATCTTTTGCCCATTTTTTAATTGGGTCGTCTTTTCATTATTGGGTTGTGAGAGTTTTTTATATATTTTGGATACAAGTCTTTCATGGAATACATGAGTTGCAAATAATTTTCTCCTCGTCTGTGGTGTCTCTTTTCATTGTCTTAATGATATCTTTCACAGGGCAAAAGTTCATCATTTTGATAAAGTCCAGTTTATCAATGTTCTTCTTTTATGGATCATGCTTTTGGTGTTGTGTTTAAGAAACCTTTGCCTAAATAGAGGCACTTTTTTTTTTTTTTTAAAGATGACCGTAAGGGGATCTCAACCCTTGGCTTGGTGTTGTCAGCACCACACTCAACCAGTGAGCGAACCGGCCATCCCTATATGGGATCCGAACCCGTGGCCTTGGTGTTATCAGCACCGCACTCTGCCGAGTGAGCCACGGGCCTGCCCAGAGGCACTTTTTAAAAGATGTCTTTGTCATCCCTGAGATACCCGTTGTGTTTTTTTTTTTTACCCCCTTTCCTTCATCCCAGTGAAAAGTCACTATTGTCTGAAACAACTGATGGGAGCATCTTATCTCCAGTGGGGAGGACCCCTAATGTGGCAGGATGGGGCCTCCAGAAAGAGGATCAGGTTTTGAGGGAGACTGGTACAGGATCTTTTCCCAAAGATCTTCTGAGATGTAGAGGCCTTTTTTGTGTTGCTCGTACATATGTTACTTCATTTATTCCAAAGGGCTGGCCAGGCGTGGTGTAAGACCCCCTCTCAGCCTCAACCTGCCCATGCTCCGTTCTTCATCCTTCTGGACTCCAAGGTCATGGCCCTCAGAGCCACCTGCCTGACCATCTGAGCTCAAGGACCCTTAGAACACTTTTTCTGGTCACCTCGTTGTGTTTTTTTTTTTTTTAAGGTAAATTTATATAACATAAAATTCACCCATTTAAAAGCGAACAATTCAGTGGCATTTAGTACATTCACAGAATTGCAACAATCATCTCTGTCTAGTTCCAGAACATTTTCATCCCATGAAAAGGAAACACTATCCCCATCAGCAGTCATTCCCCACTTCCCCTCCCCGAGCCCCAAGCAGCCACTAATCTGCTGTCTGTCTCTGTGGATTTGCCTGTTTGGGACATTTCATGTAAATGGAATCACACACCATGTGGCCCTCTTGTGTCTGGCTTCTTTTACTCAGCATCATGTTTTTGAGGTCCATCAACATTGTAGCATGTTAGTGCTTCATTCCTTTTTATGGCCAAATAATATTCCTTTGTATGGATGGATCCCATTTTGTTTATCCATTCAACACTTAATGGAGATTTAGGTTGGTTCCAACTATTGGCTATGATGAGTCATGCTACTGTGAACATGTGTGTATACATTTTTGTCTGAACACCTGTGTTCAGTTCTTTTGGGTGTATTTCTAGTAGTGGAGTTGCTGTGTCATATGGCTGTTGTATATCTTCCATTGCACAGGTCACCACCTGATATTATCTGGCATGTTCATTTGTGGAAATGCCTTGAGGGTGGAAAGCATGTCTCTCTCTTGTATCTGGAACGTGGGTGGCACAGAGGCAGCAAGTGTTCAAGGAATGTGGCTGGGAGGGAGGGAGGAGGGATGCGTGGATGGATAGATCATTGGGATTGTGGAAGTTTTCTGTTCTCCAAGGCTTGTAGTCTGGTAGGTAGGAAGTCCCTAGGACTGGGTCATGCCTTTTCCTTTTTGGGGAAACTTGTGGAGCTCCTGAGGGGCAGGGGGAGGCTGGCCTTGTCTGCGAGGCTGATTCTCTAGCCTGCCACGCAGCGCCTGCATCTGATTTTTTGTTCCATGAAGGGGTTTTGTCATTTGGCCAAAGGTGGGGGCTGTTCCTGTCATCCCCTTGGCCCTTCCAGCAGTACCACAACTCAAGAAACTGTCCCTGGGAGGGACTCCACTCCCCCACCGCCCCCAGCATCATATAATGTGTTTGTTCCAACTTCTCTTTTCTGCAACCAAGGGGAGAAAAGAAAGAGAAAAGCTTATTCTG
>NW_007732346.1:0-10318 GCF_000696425.1 Galeopterus variegatus | reverse complement strand
AGAAAAGCTTATTCTGCTTCCTTCCTATCTCCAGGGATCAACAAAAACCCGTTGCCTAGTGGAGATGGTCGTTAATGACCGAGCTGAGCCTCAGGGATGGACCAAGTGTGGCTGCCTCAGCCGGGGGCTCGATGGGGGAGGCGGGGTTCTAGCTGTGGGCTCACATGTACAAAAGACACTTGTTCTCTAGCCGGCCTCCTACCAGCTCAGGCTGCAGGCTCTCGAGGGGCTCCAGGCTCCTTGGAGGGAGAGGAGGTTCAGACCATGTGGGGTGTTGATGGAAGTTGGAACCCTCTGGGGAGTCGCACCTCCCCAGCTAAAATTCCATCGCAGGGAGGTACCCGGCCGGCAGAGTTCCGGAGGAGCCTTCAGGCCACGCAGGCCCTTCAGACATGGGGCCTCTGGTACCCTCCCTCCTTGGCCTATCCTACCTGAAGGTGCCTGGATGGGGCCCAGTCTCACTGACTCACACTACTCCTGGGGGAAGAGGCAGGGGTGGCGGGGGACATGCCAGCTGCAGGTGTTTCTGTGCGGAGTTGTGGCCAGCGGGTTTGTCAAAATTCAGGCTGGCTCAGTGGCCTTTGCTTGTTTAAACTTTCTCAACAAGCCTAGATTGTCTCCACTAAGCCTCAAGGCCTCGGAAGAGTCCAGACCCCCAACCCCTGTAGGAAGAGCTGGGGGACGAATTGGTCTTCC
Source organism: Galeopterus variegatus (assembly GCF_000696425.1). Lineage (NCBI taxonomy): Eukaryota > Metazoa > Chordata > Mammalia > Dermoptera > Cynocephalidae > Galeopterus > Galeopterus variegatus. The sequence continues at coordinate 9,622 of NW_007732346.1, read as the reverse complement.
CAAAGATTCTTGTTCCTTTGGCCTCATCCTCCTTTTAGAAGGGGGGACAGGCCGGATTTTGACCCTTCAGAGACTGGGACTTGATTCCTTCTCTCAGGAAATGTGGACGGACCTGGTGGCATTAGGCACCTCATTGGAGCCACAAGTGTCTGTGGGTCACATGTCATCTGTGGCCCCATGTGCTTGCCACATCAGATTCCTCATCTGGGAAATGGGGCCCCAGCCCACTGGGTGGGCTGGCTGGGAGGAAATGAGCTGGGAGAGGTCGCACGTGCCTCATAAGTGTTAGCACTGCAATGGTGACATTGCCCTGCAGTGGTGACGTTGCCAACGTCTTGTCCACAGCACCCATGTGGGCCACGTGGGTCTCGAGGGGATCGTGAGGTGCCAGCAAGCCTTGGCAAAGGAGTTGTTGCATCAGGCGGGGAAAAGAGAAAGTTGGTCCAAGCAGTTGGGAGGACGATGATGCCATTACTCAGTGGCTGTGAGAGGGACAGAGGCAGGGGGCAGTCTGAGCTCCTGGCAACATGGACAGAGCAGGTGTGGCCACGCAAGGCCAGCGCCCAGGAGGAGCAGGGCTCAAGCACAGCAGGTGGGTCTTGGAGGGGTGCTGGGTGGGGGTGGTGAGTCTGGGCGAGCTGGAAGGAGCTCTGGGCTGGGCACATGCAAGCTACTCAGTCTGCCTCACAGCTGAGCTCCTCACTGGGGAGGGACGGAAGGACCTGAGACCTGGGATGCCAAGGAGCTCTGAAGTGCATACCCTGCCCTGGATTGTGCAACGCCACTGTCTCGCTACTAGACCCTTTCTGGCCAGTAGCTGCAACCCCCTGGATGGCCTGCTTTTCATCACTATAGTCCCAGGGAAGCAAGGTTTTACTAGCCTGCACCACGTCATGACATGTCGTCCCACCTTCCTCACGGTGGCCACTTTTCATCGTGCATGTGTCTTTCTCTCCGCTTTCTCCTTACTCCTGCCTTTCGGTTTTCTGTTTCCAATTGTTTTATTGTGACCTGCCTTTTGGTTGTAAGGGATGTTTTAGATTTGGGATTGAAGGCCCTGGGGGAGGAGGTGGGGAGGGGAGGAGGAGGAAGGGCCAAGTAGAAACAGTGACTTGGGGCCTTGGGCCTGGAAGGCACGGTTGGGATTGGCTGCAGGCATTGGGTGACATGTGTCCTGGCATCTGGCTCCTTGTCCTTGTGGACAGGGTTCATTTGATACCTTCCTCTGCCTTCTGGCAGGTGTCGCAGGCCTCCTGTGTGGCTGCTGCTGTGCTTGGTGCCAGGCATACGGAGGTCATGGGCAGATGGCCCTGCCTGTGGGGCACTCACGTGCCAGCAGGGAGTTAGAGCAATGGTTATGTGGTCATTTCCTGAGGATCTCCATAAATGATCCCAGTTGGAGGTTCCTGAGGCTCTTCATAAATGAGGAGGGGGCTGGTAGGGTAAGGGGAGCCAGTGCAGGGTTTGGGTGAGGGGCACCTTGGTCAGATTCCATTTTGGAAGGATCCCTTTTGTGAGAGAAGAGGTAGCCTGGGCCAAGGTGGTGCCGGGGCATGGACTGGGGAGCGCCACTGGACGACTGGAGGTTGAACTTGTGTGACAACTGCTGACCAGAAGCAGAGGGTGCTCAGGTTTCCACAGCGCATAGACTGGTGGGTGCGAGGGGGACCTGTGGGATGGGCAAGAGGACAAGGCTCCTCTTGGGCCCGAGCAGCTACACTGCCCGCAAGTGTCCAGTGGATGCAGAGGTGACCATCTGGCCTGGGACTCGCCGTCCCTCCTCTGTTCCAGAAAAGCCCTTCATGCCTCTCCTTGCTCAGGGTTTGTACCAACTGGGCCCCCCACAGTCCGTGAGGGCCTCAGGTCTTCCAGCCAGCAGTTCCCAGCCCAGGAGTGTCCCTCCTTGAGCGGGTCCAGCCCCTCATCCCACCTCCTCCTCCTCTTCCTCCCTGCTCTGAACCACCATTGACTCTTGCCCTCTGGCCACCATCTCCCATTCCAGCCAACGGGATCCTCCAAAGGCAGGCGTCAGACCATGCCGCTCCCCTGCCTGACACCAGGGGCTCCCTTGCTGTCAGAACAAAATCCACTTCTCAATGTGACTCGCCTGCCCCGTGAGCTTCTGTAGCCCTGCTGGCCCTGCTGCTCTCCAGAGCATACTCGCCTGGAATGTGCTGTCCCAGCGATTTGCACGGCTCACGTGTTGCCTCCTGGGGCCTGGCCATGCTGTCCACCATGGCGCCACCACCCACCCTCTGTGTCCCCTGCCCTTCCCTGTTGTCAGGGTACATTCTACATGCTTAAGATCCGTGTCCCCTTAGAACATGCGCTCCCCGAGGGCAGGGCTTTACCGGTTCCACTGCCGTTGGTGGCCCCAGCCCCAGCCCAGTCCCTGAGTATAGATCCAGCAAATGCATCCCCCCACAGCCTGCGATGGATTGGCGAGAGAAACTGGCCTGACTGAGAGGCTTCTGGGACAGCCCTCCATGCCTGGCTGGACAAGGGTCCTTCCTCGCTCCCTTACTTTTTCTAACCAGTGGGGGTGGGGTACAGTAGCAGAGTCTCATAGGCACGTCGTCAGTGAGCCAGTCCCATCCTAGAGACACCCTGCACACTGCCACTTTGCGTGTGTTCCATGTGGTTAACAAGCAGAGCTAGCGCTGTGTCTTACAGCTAGAGATGGGTGGCCCCAGCCCCAGCCCAGTCCCTGAGTATAGATCCAGCAAATGCATCCCCCCACAGCCTGCGATGGATTGGCGAGAGAAACTGGCCTGACTGAGAGGCTTCTGGGACAGCCCTCCATGCCTGGCTGGACAAGGGTCCTTCCTCGCTCCCTTACTTTTTCTAACCAGTGGTGGTGGGGTACAGTAGCAGAGTCTCATAGGCACGTCATCAGTGAGCCAGCCCCATCCTAGAGACACCCTGCACACTGCCACTTTGGGTGTGTTCCATGTGGTTAACAAGCAGAGCTAGCGCTGTGTCTTACAGCTAGAGATGCAAGCGACAGCCGCTCTCTCGTGCAGCTGTGTGCAGTGGGAGGTGGGAGCCGAGCCCTGGGTCCCCACTGCCGGCAGGCCCTCATCCTCTGGTAGCCGCTGTGCAGCTGTGCAGACGAGCTCTCTTAACACTTGTTAACCCCAGGCCTCTGGTCCCCTCCTGCCCCCGCCCTTCCCTGTCTCTCCAAAGAGCGCCTCTCAGAAGTCATGGGGCTGTCCCCACAGGCGCCAGCGTTCCCTCGCATGCCTGCCTGCCGAGCAGATCAGCAGACCCCTCCTGAGTGGCCGCGTGCCTGATAGCTTCATGTGCCACTGCCACAGCGTGCATGGAATCACTGCGATCCGGGAGGAAGTAGCCGGCTCCTGGGACTCGCAGACCTTGCCTGAGAGAGCAAGGGCTTCCAGAACTGAACATACTTCCGGGAGGAAGTAGCCGGCTCCTGGGACTCGCAGACCTTGCCTGAGAGAGCAAGGGCTTCCGGAACTGAACATACTGGAGGAGATCTTGGGGGTGGACCTTTGGGCTTTTAAAGGCCTTGAGGGGGGTCACTCGAGGATCAAGGCCAAAGATGTTCTCTGACACCACAACTGAAATTCCACAGGGGTCAACGATGGAACCGGGTGGGAGCAGTCTGGCTGGCTCTCTGGAGTTCTGCTCTCCATGGGATGTTAGCATTGGAGGCGGTCTGCTGAAGGCAGTGGAGCAGGGAGCGTGTGGTCACTGGAACTCTCTGTTACTGGAGCTGAGAGGGGGACATTTTCCTGGGGTGGGGTGCGAGGGGTGGCAAGGTGGCCGTGAGGTAACAGGCACTAGGGGAGCCCTGCTAACCACCCCTGAGGCAGCCTCTTTGTCCTCATTGGCCTGAGTCACCCTCCACATGGAAACTTTCCAGGGCTGTCATTCAAGGCATCACCGAGTGTTCTGGTTGGTGAGGTCTGGCCAGTCCCAGGAGGACTTCTCTTGATCCCTCTGTCTGCCCCCTTACCTCCCTGGTTTCTTGTGGGTCTCTGTCGCGTGAGGCAGGGCAGTCAGGAGCACACAAATGTTTATGCTCCCAGTGAGTCACTTGGACAGATGATGGGTGGTGTCTTCCTTGCCGCCGCTGACGGCATCAGGCCCCTCTGCTGTCCCTAGTCACGCCTCCAGCATGTTAGCAAGTGGAGTTGCTGAACTTCGTGTTGGTTGGGGGCGTGGGCAGCTTGCTGACCTTTTGGAGGAGTTGTGGTGGGTGCAGTGGAGCCGTCTGTCTCATCACAGACAGGCGGGGCTCAGGTTGAGGACAGCTGCTGCTCACTTGCCCTTGGAATGGCCCTCAGCATGGCTTCCTTGTCCCGACCCAGCCCCGGTCCCGGTAGGCAGCTCGTGTTCAGTGCAGGCAGAGGCGGCAGCTGGAGGAGTATTAACTCCACGGAGGTTTTTCCAGAGGCTCCTCTGGAATGCTGTAGATGAATCTGAGGCTTCTGACATCCAAGGCCCCTGTGGTTACAAGAGCCAGAAACGTAACAAAGGATCCTCCATTAAAAACCGAAAGTTTAAACCAGAAGTTTAAAAGTTTAAAGCATAAAAACAAGTACAGGGAGAGGTCCAGTTTTATGTACATTGGAGTTGAAGGCTTGAAGGATTCCGCTGGAATCTGTGACTCCCATTTCAGTTCTGCCTTCCCTCTTGTCTGGGTATTGCTCACCTGGTGGAAAGGTGACCCCACCTTGCCCCCCACCAGTCCAGCAACCCCACGGGGAAGGCGAATCTCCATCTTGGTGTCTCCAGAAGTCCCAGGGAAGGCTCTGACTGGGTCAGAGGGGCCACCCCATCCTGGGACTAGTCACTGAGGAAAACAGTGAGCCCTTCTGAGAAGAGGGGAGGAATGTCGGCACCCCTAAAATGAAGGTATTCCTGACAGGCCCCTTCTGACACTTTTTTTTTTTTTTTTTTCAATAAAGATGACCGGTAAGGGGATCTCAACCCTTGGCTTGGTGTTGTCAGCACTACGCTCAGCCAGTGAGCAAACCGGCCATCCCTATATAGGATCCGAACCCGTGGCCTTGGTGTTATCAGCACCGCACTCTACCGAGTGAGCCACAGGCCGGCCCTCCCTTCTGACACTTAAATGCACGTTGTCATCAGAAGACCCCAGGCTGAGCCATGGGGATGCCCACGTCCAGCCCAGGTCCACTGGGATGGACGCGAGCTGTTTGCCAGCCCTGTCCGTTTTGGGGCCTCAATGTCTGCCCCGCCAGGGGAGGCAGTGGGCTGGGCTGCCTCATGGCACGTTTCCTCTCTGAGGTGCTGGAATTCGGCAGTGCTGGAATTTCACTGGGGTCCTTTGGGGCTGTGCAGTCATGCGCCTGCTTGCCTGATCTGTAGAGCAGAGGGGTTTTGCTCACTCAAGTGGCCCTGTTTCCCAGCCCAGCGCAGCCGGATAAAGTCGGGGGATGGGCCGCTGCACAGAGCAGTCTCAGTCAATGGGAGAGAATGAGCAGAGGGTGCCTCAGTACAAGACCTGCCGGCTTATGTGCCCTGGGCAGGGGGACCCAGCTGGGCTGTGAGGGCCAGGGAGGGCATGGCAGGGACTCTACTTCTGCAGAGCTCCAAGGTGGAGGTGGCAAAGGCACTGAGCATGGAAGAGCCCGTGGACTGGGGAGTGCAGTGTGGGGAGGAGGGTCTGGGGGACCGGGAGGAGTCAGCCATTTAACACAGGGAACAGCATGAGCACAGATGTGCAGGCCAGATGTCCTGCAGAGAGTCCTGCTGCGGACTTCCTGGTCAATCCCAGTCGAAGGATAGCATACCTAGCACAAGCACTTGGGCCAGGAGGCCACGTGGGGGGATGAGCAGTGAGCAAAGTGAGGAGTTGGGCTCTAGCCCAGTGCTGCCACCTAGGAGTCATCCATCTGCCACCTCACCCACCTGTTCACCCTTCCAGCCACCATCCATCCTTCCACCTGTCCACCTACTCTCCCACCCACCCATCAACCCTCCCACCCATCCATACACCCTTTCACCTACCCATCCATCCTTCTACCTGTCCATCCATCTACCCACCTGCCCATCCATCCACTTACCTGTCCATCTGTCTACTCATCTGTCCATCTGCCCTTCCACCCTCCCATGCATCCACCCATCTACCCATCTACCCACCCACCCATCCGTCTACCCTTCCACCTACCCATCCATCCTTCCACCTGTCCAACCATCTACCTACCCGCCATCTACCCACCCACCACCTATCCACTCACCCACCCACACATCCATCCTTCTACCTGTCCATCCATCCACCCACCCATCTATCCATCTACCCTTCCACCTACCCATCCATCCTTCTACCTGTCCATCCATCCACCTACCCGCCATCTACCCACCCACCACCTATCTACCCACCTGTCCATCCATCCACCCTTCCACTTACCCATCCATCCATCTACCTGTCCATTCATTCATCCACCCACCATCTACCCATCCACCACCTATCCACTCACCCATCCATCCACCTACCACCCGTCCATTTGACAAGCATGACTAAGCTTCAACGCATGCTGGGTGTGGTGGTGGGCACAAGGACACCACAGGAGGCAGAACCTTCCCTGCCTGGACCTCATGGGGCTCCCATTTCAGCCTCAGGGATTCAGGCTGGAAAGAGGTGACGATGTGCCAGGTGGAGTGGCAAGTAGGGAAGACAGCAGGACTGCCTGGTTGAAGATTATGGGGCCGGCTGGCTGATGAGCTAGGGACCGGCAGGTTCCCTCTCTCGCTGGGCAGCTGGGAAGATTAGTGGGGTAAATCCACATCCTTACCCTGGGCTGGACCGGAGGGGCCGCCATTCTGCTTTTCCTGCTGTCAAGCTCACATCCGTCCTTCTGGCTCAGGCAGAATCTTGGTGAGGGGTCTCAGCCACCTGAGCCTCAGTCTTCCCACCTGTATCATGGTGGTGATCGTGGGGCCCACCTGCCTGGGCCTGTGGAGAGACAGATCTTATGGCTGAGGAAGGCCTTCACCGGCTGGCCCTGGTGTCTCTCTGCTTCTTGTTTACTGTTTGGTGAGTGCCTGAACCTCTCTGTGCCTCAAATTCCCCATCTGTCAAGTGGGGATGGTAGTGGTGTCCCCTTTTGAGGCTGCTTGCTGAGAGGCTAGCCGGGAACCAGGACCGCAGCACCCTGGCAGACAGCCCTGCACAGTGCGGGCGCTCACTTGGTTGGTGCGGACTGTTCTGATGGGGATGCTATGACATTTGTGTGGCCATGAGCCAGGACAAGGGGTGCTGTAGAGGCAGAGAGCTTGCTGCTGGCCAGGGAGGTGGGGTCTGAGTACCCCCTTTCCTCCTAGGGTTTCTATCTCGGTGGCGGAACCTCCTTGCTGGCCTTGAGTAGCAGCCGGCGTGGGGTGAGTGTGGGATTGGTGAGCCCCCAGGCTCTCCTGTGCATCAGCAGCAGCCAGCACCCTACACATCCTGGACTCCGAGGGGCATCAGTCAGAGGCGGGGGTGGGGGCAGGATATCATGGCCTGGCCAGGGACACTGGGCTCCTGGTGACCCCTGAGAAGTGGGTGTGGGGTGACTATGCTGACTCTTCTGCCCCCTTCCTTCTCTGGGGCACCTCCCATGTTCCTGGGGCAACAGCCTGCAAATCACTGGCCCTCTAACCCCCCATTTTCTGGAAGGTTTGAGCAAGCTCAGGGAATGGGGGGCCCAGGGGCTTGCCTGGCCTTCTGGTGGGGCTGGTGACATGCAGCATGGGCAGGCCGCAGCCTTCTGCTCCCAGCACTGCCTCATCGGGTCCTTGGGGGCATTAGTGATGGTTCTCTTGAGGTGAACGTGGGTTCCAGGACCTGTCTGCCTGCCTCCCTTAAGGCCCAGTGTGACTGGGGCTGCTGGCTACACTATCTGAGCCTCAGCTTCGCTGGCCACCAGTTGGGGGCTGTCTGGAGGTGCCAGGCTTGGGTGCAGGCAGGTTGTATAGTTGCCTCCTGCCAGGCACTCCCTGACGCCCTGTCTTCTGTCATACTGTTCCTGCTTGATGGGCACAGACAGGCCGGAGCCAAGTATGGACACACAAGGGATGGCTGTGGATTGTGGGACCACGAGGAAAATGAAGGTGGGTGAGCTGGGGGCTGGTGCCCAGGGCTCAGGAAGGACGCATGTGTGAAGGCCACGAGGTGGGGAGAGGAGCGAGGCTCAGGCCTGGTACTGCCTGGCACACCTGGCTGCCCAGGACACTCACAGATCTGCTCCCCAGTGCAGAGATGGCCTTGGCACTGGGGGTTCTGCTTTGAATTATTATTATTATTATTTTTTGTCTTTTTCCGTGTCCAGCAACGGATCGCAACCCTCAGTGTCGCCCCCGTACCGGACCGGGACCGGCAACGGGATCGCAACCCTCGGTGCTGCTCCCGCGCCTCGCTCAGCCAGTGAGCGGGAACCAGTCTGTATGTGGGATCCGAACCCTCGGCGGGAGCGCCGCCGCACTCCCAAGTGGCACACTGTAGCAGTGCGCCACCGGGCCGGCCCTGCTTTGAATTATTGATGAAGATGTAGGAGAGCAGCCAGCATGATGACCAGGAGGGAAGTCACAACCCAACTGCTGATGTCCCAGGCTCGAGGGACATGGCTTCTCCTTTCTCTCTCTCTCGATCTCTCTCCCTCTCTCTCTCTTAATCTCTGACTGAATTTCCTCTCAGGTCTCTGTCTCTCCCTTTGGGTCTCTGTTCTTCCTCTCCCGTTCTCTTCCCCCTCCCATTATTATCCCTCCTACCCATCTGGGTCTCTGTCTGTTCCCCATGGGCTTCTGTCACTCCCCACTGGCTCTGTCCTCCTCCCCTTGGTCTCTGTTCCTCTCTCTCTGGGTCTCTAGGCCCTTCTTCCTGGGTATCTGTCAGCAGTTTGGTGTCCTGGTCTGCTGGGACACTCTGCCGTGGGGACCGTCACTGCTCCTGGGCTCCACACTTGTTCATCCACAAGCCCTGACCTCTTCTCTGCTCCTATGAGAGCCAGGGACCAGAGAACCACAGTCATCTTGGAAAAAGCCGCCCCTGAGATGGACAGGACAGGACAACCCTGAGATGGGACCCCTGGCTGCCTATGGGGAGAGGAGGGAGGTGGGCCATGGGGCCCTCTGAACAGTCCCTGGAGAGAGCCACTTACATGAGTGTGGGGTCGCTGGCCTCCCTCATAAGTTGAGAGCCAATGTGAGTTGTCAGAACACAGCGACATCATCCTATGGGCTGGGAGCATGGCACCCAGAGCTGTGAGATGTGCCTTGGGCCTGCTTCTGTGGGCATGTGGGACCCTCACTCTCTGCCCCATCTACCCTCGGAGACATGGGCCCAGGAGCCAGCCAGGGCCTGGGTGGAGTCAGCAGGTTGCGTGTAGATTGAGGAGGAACTGCCTGCAGCCAGGAGTGGGAGATGGGCTGCGCTGGGCCTCAGCTTCCCCATCTTGAAGGAGGGCATTCGTTGCCTGACCTCTTGGGCTGGTGAGGGATTTGTGATATTGTGTGTGAAGACCCCTGTCCAGCTATTCTCAGGGGTGGACAGGCTTGAAGGGTCGGCGGGGGATGAGAGAGGTCCTAGTGTGGCCAGGCAGAGAGACAGAGAGGGAGGGAGAGAGTGAGTGTGTGTGAGTGTGTGTGTGTG
>NW_007732345.1:132276-135334 GCF_000696425.1 Galeopterus variegatus | reverse complement strand
GAAGATGTCTGGTGACCCAGCCTGGTATATGAAGGGTTTGTGAGTGGGCTTGAGGGGTCTGCGAGCTCCAGATCAGCCTTAGTTCAACAACTGGCCCAGTTGGCAGGATTACCGGCAGGTAAAAGAGCCCAATAACTAGCGTGGCTGAGTAGCTTTACAATTGGCTTCACAAACAGGATTAAGAGCTAGACTATTGGCGCTGTGAGGATTCCAGGCCTTAGCCTCACCAGACTGATTTTCTTTCCAGTGCTTTCTCAAAATTAAATCTTTTTTTCCTATTTACTTTTTAAGTATACACTAATATGGTCTTAATCTTTCTTCACCTAAATGCAATATTGTACTTGTCATGCAAAAAAAAAAAAAAAATTAAAAGAAGGTAACAGCTTGTTAACCTCTTCAGCTCATCTCACTCTGCAAAGCCTCAGACAGAAGTTGAAGAAGTCCAGTTCAGAAACACACCAAATTTTCATTTTCACACACTGAATTATATGGAAAATATAGTACCATGTTGTTCTCAATTTGTTGAAGATTTCACATTTTTATTCATTTTCCTATCAAGAAGTATTTTCCAATATTGTTAGAAAGGACTCACTTTAAGAAAATGTGTCCACATCAATTTTATCTCTGATTAAATACAGTTATATAAATAGTTATTTTGAAAAATTTTAATTTAGGATTTCACATATTTTAATGTCCCATTAATCCTCTTACTTGATATGCAGCAATAATAGTCTGCTTGAAGGGAAACTTATGGTAAAAGCTTATTAATACAGACATAAAACAAAAATATCAACCATAAATTCACATGATTTGAGCAATAGCAGATGGGTAAAATCACTTAGCAAATTGCAATTTAAAATGATAGCTTATTGGGCTGCCCCGGTGGCGCACTGCTACAGTGCGCCGCTTGAGAGCGCAGCGGCACTCCCACCGAGGGTTCGGATCCCACATACAGACCAGTTCCCGCTCACTGGCTGAGCGAGGTGCAGGCGCAGCACCGAGGGTTGCGATCCCGTTGCCGGTCCCGGTCCGGTACCGGCGCAACACTGAGGGTTGTGATCCATTGCCGGACATGAAAAAAGACAAAAAGGAAAAAAAAAATGATAGCTTATTTATAGATTCAGCTCCAATATGTATAATAAAAAAAAAAGATGAAAATAAAAATCAGAATGTAAAATAAATAAATTAAAAAAATAAAATAAAATAAAATAAAATAAAATAAAATGATAGTTTGTTTTTAAGGTAAGTTATAACCCAAATACTAAGGTTAAGGAGGAAAGGAGTTGGAAAAAAGCAAAGCTGAAGCAAGAGCATAAAATTTAAGATTAAAAAAATGTAAAATTCAACAGAAATGCAATTTTTATGAAAATTGTTTTAATATATTCCTGGGAAAACAAAGTCTGAAGCATAATATCTACCTAAAGAAAATTAAAATTTGATTTATATTATGCCCTTGATATAACAAATTGCTCTTATTTTATAAATACACTAATTTATAAACAGGAAAATGAAAAAATACTGAGACTGTCAAAGGTGATTTGAATGAAATGAATTTGCATACTTACACAGAGTTAGAAAAAATAAAAATATCCTTTATTTAGTAAAATTATATAGGCATGGCAATCAGTACTTTTTTATGTGAAGTACACATTTATTTTACAAAAGCAAATACTGAGGATATACAAACAAATAAAAATTATTCACAATCTTTTAACCTAGAGATAACTACTCTTAAAGCTCCATCCTCCAACCCCATTCCCATTCATCGTGGCTCTTTCTGGTCTTTCCATTCGATTACAGTAACCTCTCTGACTAATTAAGCTTCAATAATACTCTGTTATAAGTACTACAGCTTAATACTACACTCTAATATGTGATGAACCCAAGATTATAAATTAATTTTTAATGCTGCTAAAGATGGAAAAGAATTAAAGCCAGAAAGATCTACCAGTATCATAATTAAGCAAACATTGTCATTAAACACAAGAAAATGAGGCATATTACTCTCAAAATCGTGACTTCTTTATATTAAAATTTACACTTTTATGATAAAAATGTGATTTTAACTCATTGTGTATATTTTTATTCATAGGTAATGTGTGTGATATAAAATATGTTTTTTTGTGATTTACATTTTCCGCCAATTTTATGCCCAATTCCTAGTTTTTGTAACCAGTGTAGTCAACATATCTATACAGTATCTCCCAACCCCCAAGTAGAATAGAAATATTGGTTTATGCCTCTATCTATANATGATAAAAATGTGATTTTAACTCATTGTGTATATTTTTATTCATAGGTAATGTGTGTGATATAAAATATGTTTTTTTGTGATTTACATTTTCCGCCAATTTTATGCCCAATTCCTAGTTTTTGTAACCAGTGTAGTCAACATATCTATACAGTATCTCCCAACCCCCAAGTAGAATAGAAATATTGGTTTATGCCTCTATCTATAGCTCAAGATATTTCTCTACACACTTTTACTCATGCCCAATTTCCATGTTTGCTTTCAAATTGATTTTTCTCTTTGCCAACTCAATTTATTTCTGGAAGTAGTTTCTCAAGAAATTGATCGATCTGGATCTTCACTTGTATCCCATTAATATTAATGTTCTTTATGTTCAATGCTGACATTTAGACACAGATACCTTCATTAATTTTGGCTTGCATTCAGTCTCCACAATTGATGTTCCTTTATTCTATAAACGAGGACCGTACCCTCCCCACAACCTGTAGATACATGGAAATTTCACCCCATATCTTTGTTTTCCAATTCTTGCTCACAAAGCTGATGGATTGTGGGCATCTAATTTCCAGTTTCAGTCCCACTGTAAGAAAGCAGAATATTTTACTTTAAACCAACAGTTCTAGGTACTACCCCTTGCTTTCTTGGCAACACAGATAAAGCTGTAAACATTCTACATTTCCTCTTGCTAATAGTATCCCTGTAGAGAAAATGCAAAACTCTGCAGTCAATTTCTTATATAGCCTATCACATCATTTCAAAACCAATCTTCTTAAAATCCGAACTTGATCTCATCTTTGCTATACCTTT
>NW_007732345.1:129220-131570 GCF_000696425.1 Galeopterus variegatus | reverse complement strand
ACATCATTTCAAAACCAATCTTCTTAAAATCCGAACTTGATCTCATCTTTGCTATACCTTTTAAATGGCTTTCTCTTCCATTTAAGATAAAGTTTAAGACTGTGAAAATAAAAAAGGTCCCTATGAGTTGGGTTCTCTTTATTTCTTCAAGCTCTACTCAAACCCAATGCATCGTAGCCATATTGTACCTCTTTTCCAAATCAGATACTTTCAGAGATGATCTATTAAAGAACACTTTATTATGTAGGTAAAACCATTCACCATAGAAATCAAAGTTTTTTAGTTTACATGAGAGACCTGTTCTTTTAACCCGTGTTGTTTAGGAACTAATGGCTTTTAATGGTCTATCTTTAAAATAATGATCTAGAATACATCAAATACCCATGACCTGTGTGATTAGGCCAAAGACAAGCTCAAACAACACTAAGTGTTACCACAAGTGCTTTCAGGTCCCAAATATTCAAGAATCACAATCACCACAGCTTTTGTTGTGGAAAAACTGTCACCAATCCAGAGCCAAAACACCACTTTGGTAGAGATCAACTACAGTCACACATTGACTCATTTCATGTAATAAGTGGTGTCCTTGTTTTTGTTCCAGCCACTGCTATTCTAGTTTTCAAATGTGTATTTTATATACTCTAGCTTTCTAGGTGTCTAATTTTTAACTGTAATCTTCGATTTATTTATCAGTTCTGAATAGCTTATACCAAAACTCTACAAGTATGTAAACAACTGTCCTCTTCTTAACAACTGCATATTCATACCCAAACTGTTTTCATCCATTTACAAAGCAACTACTTAGTGACTATTAAATAATGTGTTATTTTTCTGAAATACCTATTTTACATAAGCTAAGACTTCTGCTACCTCTGCAGATATAAAGCTGAGCATCCTCTAAATTCAGCAGAGCATTATTTCTTGGACCAGTTATAGTACCCTCAAAAAGATCCACAGGAATTTCTGTTGGGACTATTTGCTTTACAATAATATTAATCGTCGTAATAGCACAACTTTTATATTGATAATTTATGTGTAAAAACAGCTAGGTTCTTTGTGAGGTAGGTACTCGTATTCCCATTTTGATATAAATAATAGGCTTAAAATATTAAGTTATTTGTCAATCAATAGAGTGAGTAATAGACTGAGAACTTGAATACAGATTTGTTTAACTATGCAGCATTGCAGATCATATTTTCTTGAGCATCTCTCCTAGAAAATGCAATCTGTCATCTAAGACTTGCCCAAATCAATGGGTGTAAACCACTGTTATGATTCTCAGATTTACCCCAGTTAGACTTTAGCATGTCTTGTTTTTCTTTCATTAACCTTTCTTTTCCTGTGAATCTTCTCCCTAAACTCTGCTCATATTGCATCTTCCTGACACTTTAATAGCATGCTTTATGAATCTCATTAGACAGTGTTCCTTACCTATACTAATATCTGCAATATTTTTCTAAAACTCTCACAGCAAAAAGTTTGTGGTTCCAATGCTACTCATGCATGCCTACTAAATTTGGGGGTCTTTAAGTGCTTCATACCAGCAACTGAATTTGAAGCTAATGCTCTAGAACATGAGATTCACTGGAACATAAATGTCTTTCAGTGTTTAAACAGACCAAAATGATTATATATATATATATGGATTTCATAACATAAACTGTTTTCTAAAAATATAGCATATGGAAGAAGTAGAAGCTAGATATATGAAATTAAAAAAAAGAGAAATTATGATCAATGTAACGAATCTAATGCTCTAAATTGTTAGTACATTTTAATTAATTTAAAACTTTAAACTTTATTTGGGCCTTCTTTAGCATCAAAATAACTTTGAAATAATGATTTTTAACTAATGAGAAGTATGCTATTGATGATATTAAGCATGCTGTTATGCATCACAAAGAGACTCAGAATCTTTTTTGTTACAAGTACTGAAAATGGCTAAAGAAAAAAATACAATTTATTGACTTTCATAGAAAGGCAAGCAGTAATCTGGATTTCAGACATAGTGTGGTGCTGCACCCAATCAATTTCACCAGGTGCATTTATTGGCTTTCCTTCCATTAGGTTGCCTCCACTATGAGCTCTGTATGGTGGTCCCAGCAATTTACAGCTAATCAGTGAGAGAAAGAACAGTCTCAGAATTTAGTCACCTTTGCTCTCCTTGATTTGTCTCAAATCAACTGCCCATCTCTGTTCCAGTCCCTGTGATAGAGATGGAGTAAGCTGATTGTCCTAGGACACTTGCTACATCCTGAGAATTCAGTGGAGGCAAGTTTCTGGAAGTTCATTGTTGGGCCTTTAAAAAACTAACACCACCTTAAAGTGACATTACAAGTGGATTAATGTG
>NW_007732345.1:125107-128442 GCF_000696425.1 Galeopterus variegatus | reverse complement strand
TCTCCTTCAAAAGGGGACCGGAGGGAAAGAGGAATCCCGGGCCATTCGCTCGCCCACTGAATGGAACGAGGCTAGGGCTGTACGTGTCGGCTGCTGGCGGCGGACCTGACAGTTCATCGTGTATGATTATTATTGCCATAAGGAAGAAAATTGATACTGCAATAAAAAAAAAAATAAGAAAAAAGAAAAACTAAACTAAGTAAATAAGTAAGATAAAAACAACACAAAAACACTAAACAAATCTTTTAATGTCTATTATGCAGGGCTTACCAAGAAATGTATTCTAACTTTCTTTTTTTCATTTTAATTTCTTGTTTGTAAAGATGGTGCTTTAATTTTTTTTTCGATAGGGTCATTTATTACTTGTAATATTTCTTCCACATTGTCTGAACTGCTATTGTAATTTCTCTTTTTTTCATTTTAATTTCTTGTTTGTAAAGATGGTGCTTTAATTTTTTTTTTCTATAGGGTCATTTATTACTTGTAATATTTCTTCCACATTGTCTGAACTGCTATTGTAATTTCTTAATAAAAATTTTGATTATCAACATTAACAAAAATACTAACAATTTGAAACCATTAGTTTTTCTTAAATAATCTAGAATAGTTTTCATTTATTTTTGTATTATTTAGCCAGCAAAGAATCATCATACTGGAAATACCAAAAAGAAGATGTAATTCCAAATAAATTTTTATAGCATTGAAATAACAAGTAGGAAAACTAATCAGCTTCATTTTTCAATGGTACAATGACCACAAAAATTATTTTAATTGAGATAACATTGCTCTTCTTGGTCCTTGGGCAGGAAGAAAAGTTTGCATATTCAGGGGTGAGAAGAGATGTCCTTTCCAAATTAGTTTTTGTTGTTTTGCCTCTTGATGCAGCATCATTGAGGAGAACTTGTTTACCCTTATGTGAATGCAATACCCTGATATTATTCTCATCCATGTACATGAGGTTAAGCAACATTAGCTTCTCCACAGCTTCGCTCTAAATAACTTTAGATAACAGCACTACTGAATACCCTGTGCTGATGGAACCAGTCCTCAATTTGTCCTCATACTGTACTTCCAATATACAAATATATTTCTTTTAGCTTCTCTTATCTTTGCTCATATATACTTGGCAAAAGTTTCTGCTATTTCTGTACAACTAATTTCACTTTGCTTTTCCTTTCCATCCCCTAGAACAATTTATCTAACTCTTTCCTAAATCAGTTAAATAATTTGAGTATATATCTTTGCTTAAACAATATAGATTCTTTTAATTTAAAAAAAAATGCACTAATCAAGTGAGGAAATGATGCCAGAGGAGAAGGGTTCTGGGAAGGTCTGGTAGTCAGCCTTAACCCACCTCATCCTCTTACCAGTTTCTTGACTCCTCCACAGGAAAGAATTCAAGGGCAGACCACAGTAGAAAATGGGAATGTATTTAATGTAATGAATAAGAGGTACGGATTTCACAGAGAGAATGCAGTCTAGGTCCAGAGACTCAGAAGGGCCTACACCAGGTCCAATACAAAAGTAAGAAATACCCCCTTAAAGTCTAGTACTGAGTTCAGGCTGGCTCAAGAGAGTGAGCAGCCGCTTGTCAAAAGTAAGTTTGATACAAAAGAAAGCATACACACCTCAGCCGGTGAAGTGCAGGTTGACCCCAGGAAAGTGAGAAACAACCCCACCTTCTGCTGGGATTCAACTTTCGTGGTCTAGCTATCTAATGAATATAAATTCCACTTTACTGAGCATGCTTGACCAATAAGGTTATATAACCCCTTTCTACTGAGTATGCCTAGCTATTTGATTTGCACAAGTCAGCCCCCTGAGGTCTTGTGTTTGTCCAAAAATAGGTTCAACTTCAACAGTCGCTCTTTTCTAGGGGAGAGCCTAGAGGAAGAGCACTGAGACCTTGGAGAATGGCTTGCAACTCAGAGGTGAATCCCGAATCCCAGCCCATGGAAATTGAGCACCTCCTGTCTCAGAAATAGATAACAATTATTTGACTAAAGACAATGAATATATTTTGTTAGAATCTTGAGCAGTTGTTTGCTTGTCATTTAATGTTGTCAGTGTAAATAATGTAAATATTTCCGAAAAGCAGTTTTTTTCAACATGAGAACACTAAAGACACATTATATTTTGCTGGTATTTGAATGGAGAATGAAATCTGGTGACAATCTAAACTTTCTGTTATGCCAAATGATTGACAAGCATGATAACTATAACTTGACATTGCTGAGAACCCTAAATTAAAACTTGAAAAATGGTATTAAAAAGATGAATTTTAATCACATCACTAATATTTGATAAGAATGGAATAAAGAATAACAAGTCTTCTGAAACACAAAAGTAATTATTTCATATTTGCTAATTTCAATGATAAAAATGGTGAGTTATAGAGAAAAAAAAATTCACTTGAAAGATGTATCATCCTCTTCATCCTTTCCATTCTTCAAAGCTTTACTTATTCATTACTTCTCCATTTGAATCCTACTTTCCCAAACTAAACCACATTCCAGTATAGCTAATTTTACCCAGAACTTAAGGGTTAGGTTATACCTAGAAGGCATGGAAATAATTGCTACTAGGAGACAGGAATACACAGTAAGAAGTTTTCAGGGAAAGAAAACCAGGCAGCTTGTACCAATGAATTATATTTTATAAGCCAAAAGATAATGTAATATGGACACCAAATCAAAGCTGGAGATCAGAGTAGCATTGTAAGGGGTATGGGGGTGGGGGAGAAAAAGAGAAAGAACAACGTAAAGTAAGATCTTGAAAGCTCTATGTGTGAAATCAGTGGGTCAATGGAAAAAACAGAAAATAGGATATAAGCTGTAACTCAAATTATTCCAGGAATCGCTAGCCCAGTAGGTGTACTAATGTTGCACAGTGCAGTCCTTTGTACCACATTTTCTGTAGCTAACTCTGTTCAATATTAGTTATTTGCCTTGAATTGCCACTTAACTTGTACAGTTTTCCAGGACATAAAGAACAAATTTCATTCCTTTGGAATAAGCACAACATTTGCACCAATACTGTGCCTACAGTGCTGTGTGCTTCAAAAATATTTGTTGATTTATCGATTTATATGAGCACATCTGTCAAATGTACATTTTCCCCTGTTTTGTCTGGTAATGAAGACAATGTTTGGGGGGTTACTAAACTGTGGGAATCTTGAGATACAGTAACTCCAAATTGTAAAAATAAGTCACTTCTTAAAAATTTTCTTTCTGAATGTAAAACCTATATACTCCACATTAACAATATTGAAAAAAATGCATACCCAATATTAACAGTCGCACTAGCCATAGATTTCTGCTTTAAGATTTTCATGG
>NW_007732345.1:116820-124888 GCF_000696425.1 Galeopterus variegatus | reverse complement strand
AATGCATACCCAATATTAACAGTCGCACTAGCCATAGATTTCTGCTTTAAGATTTTCATGGGCTTTGTTGTAATCAATTTGCATGTGCACACACAGGTATGTAGATAGATGGAAAGACAAATAGATGGATAGATGGATAGATAGATTTATAATATGTGAAAGCAAATACGAAATGCATACCCAATATTAACAGTCGCACTAGCCATAGATTTCTGCTTTAAGATTTTCATGGACTTTGTTGTAATCAATTTGCATGTGCACACACAGATATGTAGATAGATGGAAAGACAAATAGATGGATAGATGGATAGATAGATTTATAATATGTGAAAGCAAATACATGTTTAGTTGCAATTTTCTGTGTACTCCTGAATGCAACTAACCATCCCTAAGAGGTTACTGACAGTGACATATATGAAAGGGGTAATGGAAATGCAATCAATGTTTTATTATTTGGTGGACTTTGAGTCTCACAGAGAATTGCGCCTAAGGAAGGATACCCCTTTTCTCTCGCATAAGCCCTTATCCACATCATATTCTGACCACATTCTTATTTGCTATATATTATAATAATATTCTGCTTTCAAACATGGAAGTTCTATTTTAGTTTTATCAGATACACAGTATTTCTTTGTGTGTAAAAGGATGCTCCATTGTATAGCTATACCATAATGCATATAACAATCCCTTTTCGATGACATTTATGTTATTTCCCAACACTATTATAAGATTTGACAAACATTCTTGTACATAAATCTTTAATCAAATTACTTTTTTACATAAAATAAATCTTTAAAGATGAATTGTGTGGACACAAATTATTTTTATTAAAATTTGTATTTATATTGCAAAATTGACCTCTCAAATATCAAGTTAATTTATACTTCTTCTACTAATTTTTCTGATTGTATATTTTTCAATCCATCACCTTTTTAAAACTTTGTGGAGACACCTGTATTTGCTCTCATTCTATTGCTAGTGAATTTTTTGAAAGAGGTATTGAACATTTCTACATTTTTATCTTCCCATTTTGCCTCTGCTGCTTTCTGTTTCATATTGATTTTGTAAGAGAAAATTTTTATATTAGAAACATAAGGTAAATTTAAAGAAATTTTATTAATTGCTATTTACCCAGAAGCTTTCTTTTGTGGTAATTAGCTTTTAGATTATGCTTAAAAAGACCTTCAAACACTAGCAATTCATTCCAAAAATACATATTTTTAAATACTAGTGAATGACCATAAGTTGAAAATTATTTCTGGTATTCCAAGGAGGCCACCAGAAATGATGGCAATATTTAAGAATGCAACTAGCCTGACACCAGAAGCATCTTGGAGATTACATGAAAAATGTGACAGCTATGTCTTCGTGGGAAAAACTATCCTTTGCTGTGTCATATAAAGCCAAATCACTGGCTCAGTGGGGTTCATTATTGACAATTTACCCCTTAATATGGAAGCACAGTGTTTTCTATCATGCTTCTGTGGCTGCTCAAACTCAGTTCCAGCTATGCAGATCGGAAACTGGGCATAGTCTTTTTGATCAGTGGAAAGAATTAAGGTGGTCACATAGCTCTGGTCAGTCTGATAAACTTCATTATATTTCCTGACTTTTGAGCTCTTGCCAATGATTTAGTATTTCAGTCAGCAACTTGGAAAACTATAGACTGAAGATTAAACTCTTTGGGGACATGAACTGTGGGAACTGCTGATCGAAGTGCTTGGGTTACTCTTGTATACCCCCATGATAAAGACATCAATGTATGATGAGGCTAAATGGAATCAAGCTGCTGACCAAGTTTGCAGTTCTCATATTATCACTATTGCTGCCCACGTTAATCACCATACTGCATGGTTGCACATCTACTATCATATACTCCACACAAAGCAAATGATACTATGCTTTTGAGGCAAAGACAAACAATGAATGCCAGGCTATAATGTCTGAGAAAAGCTGGCACATTATTGTAATGAGGGAGGCACTGTCTTCGTTCTCTTTGACTGATCTTGGCCAATTAACAACATCAGACTCTTCATCCTCTTTAACCTCCTTCTTAATCTTATACCTTAATAAGGCAGTTTGGTCATTGAATGTGACTGTCCCAAAGAGGATCATCCACTCTTGGGTCTTTCTGGGTAATGATGGGGACAAAAGAGTGTGTAGATTATACAGACTCATTTTAAAAATCTGGGATTCCATCTTAACCATTCCTGGTCATGGCACTTTATTCCATTCTAATAGCAACCCTAGGCTAGCCTAATTGTTATACCTTCTAGTCTGCCAAAGGAGGTCCTCAGGGATTCAAATTTAATATGGTTTATGCATCCGAGACCTCTTGCTGAATTGGGATAGTCCTAGCTCACAGGTATAATAATCACATTTCTGAGTATGTTGCTTTCATTCATTCTACCATGACCTATGTGGACTGTATTAGGGATCTTGAGACTGTATTTACTGTGTGGTAAATCAGCCATTAATGTGGCTCCTTTCTAAGTGCTCAGTGATTCACATCTTAGTAATAGTTATAAGAAACATTAAAATATTTAAGGAAATACACAAGTAGAAAAGGTAGCCCTCTGATAATATCTTCCCAAGGAAGTTAGCTTTGACTACCTGGAAGAGTTTCCCAGGTAAATAATTGACTCATTATTTATGCACACCCAGTGGACAAGTCTTCCTAAAATGGGAGTTTATCAAATTAAAATTGTCATAAGAAATCGGTCCCTGATTTCACCTGAAATGACCAATGATTCCACTCAGCCCTAGAAGGCATATGGGTCAACCTAACTCATTGGCTGGGGTTGTTATATATGATAACATTACCCTAGATTGTCTTGCCATACCTGGATTAATGTTCAGGCCAAGTGAAAAGGTAAGTACAGAAACTTGGAAAAAGTCATTTGGCTTTCTCAGGTAGACCTTACTGGTTTAAGATACTTTTTCAGCTGGTTTGTTCTCAAAAACTGAGAACATACTTGAGTTTAATACTACAGGCTAGCCTCATCCTGCTTCTTGGAGTCCTATAATTAATAGCTTTAGTTAAAATGTTGTAGGAGACAAAATTAATGGATTTAGATTCAGGCTTTTCTATCAGACAAATCAGTGTGGTCTACAGAGTAGTTTAGTATTGGGACAATTTGGCAAAATTGTACAGGAATGAGGGGTGAATATTTTGGGGAGACAATTATCCATGAGTCTTTTTCATGTCTTCATGTCTTGTAAGCGGATGCACTACTGCTTTTCTTCAAGACTATATTGTCAAGGATCTTTGTATAGTGAGGAGCCTTGGAAGATAGAGATAGTGTCTACCTCTGGAGCAGAGGACAAGGTTGTTTACTGTACAGTATAATAAAGAGAAAGAATGCTTGCCTCTAGAGTAAAGACCACGTATGTTTTCTTACTTATTAGAAAATATTCAGGTTCTTAAAGGTACCCTCTTTGCACATCTCTGTGGAAACTGGGGCTCAGAAAACTAGTGCAAAATATGAATGATTTTTTTTTTTTTAAATGATACTCTATTGCTATTGCTTCTATAATAAATAAACTGTCATTTGTTTTGGGCCCAGAAGTCTAATATCTTTTCCCAGAATCTATGAAATTGTTGCTTGTTGACTTTTAGCTTGTAGAAAAGGACAGCACTTCAGTCCTTTTATACATATTGACTCTAGTGCAAAAATGAAATCAGAATAAGGGCTTTGTAGAGGTGGTACTCACATCTCTGAGGAAGGGATACAGACAACCCAGTCCTAATGTCTCTGAGTAGGGTATGAAGAGTCTGGTTCTGAGATTGTGAGAAGAAAACTGCATAATGGATTAAACTGTGTGTTCTGGACAAAATTGCAAGAACTTAAGTGAAGTAATGCTGCTGCAGCAAAGCTGACAAGAAAATGGAGCAAAACAGGCATGAGACAGGTAGAAAGTTGTATGCCCTTTTCTTCTTCTTCAAACATCCTATCTCCCTCTGCTGCCCACTATTGTCAAAGCCTAATGGGAAGCCAGTTGCCAAAGCTAAGGGCAAATACTTTAGCAATTGGTATGGTCTGTCCTTTTAACTACTCAGCATCCATATGTACTATATATTTCTAAAGAATTTTTACGCAAGAGCAAAACAACTCTATGTTTTCTCCCAAGATACACCATCCTTAGTATGAATGAATATGCTTTTATACCATCCAAATTGAGAAAACTCAGTGTCCCTGTATGAAGTTCTAAGCTGAAGCTGTAAATTAGTAGCACTTACTAATTTCCTAATATGTTCATTACCATAATAATTTCAGACAACCTTACTAAATAATTGTCAGTGAGGCCACTAAGACTATCAGGTTCTGAAGGACATTTACCCTATCCCTAGTAGTACTCCCTCCAGTCCACTGGCAATTCTAGATGCAGTGATTTGGGTAGAAGTTTGGCTGAGACAGACTACATTTTGCTCTGAACTTGGGATGAGTCACTATAGGCTGCCTATCTCCAGGACTGTGTGACTTAGATCTGTTCCTGGCCTTTGGACTATGTCAAACTACAACATACACAAAGGATGGTACAGAATTGGCCAAATATACTTTCCTATGAGACATTAAGTCTCTATTACTTTCACCAGAGAAAGAACCTGATCTCCCTTCATAAGCTCCATATTTATCCCTAATGATTAAGCCTACTAATTAAATATTTTAGAGTATAAGCACCCACCTGCCGTTTAGCCTATTCTCAAGATTCTATTTTGTGGCTGGCTGGAACATTCATCTCTTACCCTTTGTCTCTCCCTACACCAGCAGATGCCTCTGAGAAAAATAAATCCTGTTATTGATGAGCCTCTCTAAATTTTCCAACATGTATGAAAAGAGTCTTCTTTTCTTCCAAGACACAGTTTATATCTCCCAGTTTTCAGGGATTTGGATTAAGTACACATATCTTGCAACCCGTGTGTCTCACTATTATTCAGGTCCTTCCTCAATTTTCACTTCATTTCAGTCAATAAACCCAGCTGGCAATTGGTTAACCTTGACCACAAGATATGTTTTAGGTTCATATATTGGCACACATAAAGATCCTCTTTTGATTAAAATTGATTTGGTTTAAGTTATTGTAAAGTCAGCAAAGAAGAGAATAATCAATATCATGGTTACAGTGAGAGGAAGGAAGGGGTTCCCAATCTTTCATTCATTGTTTAGTGAGGAGCTTCAGAAACTCAGTGATCACACCAGCTCATAGAAAAAAAGGAGGTATCTACCAGTCAAATCAGGGCAGCCCTGGGGCATATGAACACCCAAGTGTGTGATTTTCTTACAAAAACAAAAAGGTATTTTTGCTTTCTAATGTTAGGTGTTTCCATATTTTATTTCTTACCGAATCTTATGTCTATTCAAATGTTCAGATGGACAGGACTTGCCTTAGCTACTACCCAGAAAATTAGATCCTCCAAAAAAATCTCTTTCAGTAAGAACAACATATTTTGATTTATTCTGCATTTAATTGGAAATCTTAGCTACAAAATCTGCTGATGGCATTGATTTGAACTCTGGATAAACAGTAACAGAGAAAGTATACTGGTTCAATGAAACTGCTTTCATTTTTATTTCAGTGGTGTTCTTTATAATCCCACTAAGAATTTGTAAGGAATTGAGTTTCTTAACAGTTGCTGGCTGGATAAAATTTCTATCTGGTTCTGTTTACTTTAGTACTTTCATAATGTTCGACAATAACATACCAATTGGAATAGTAGCTTTCACTGTATTTGACAAAATCATACAAATTGGAGTGATACTGTTAGAATATCTTCTGCATAAGTCTGCAAAAGTGTAAGAATCTAAAAGTCACGTTTCTTAACAGTTGCTGGCTGGATAAAATTTCTATCTGGTTCTGTTTACTTTAGTACTTTCGTAATGTTCGACAATAACATACCAATTGGAATAGTAGCTTTCACTGTATTTGACAACATCATACCAATTGGAGTGATACTGTTACAATATCTTCTGCATAAGTCTGCAAAAGTGTAAGAATCTAAAAGTCACCAGAATCCTCTGACCTTTCTGTTCTGACAGCAATCTATCCAAAAAAACATATGTTTCGTTATATATGTATATAGGCACACATACATATGTATACAATATTTTGTAGTGTTTTTAAGGCTTTGGGGCATTAGATATGCATGATTTTTTAAATGTGTTTTCTACATGAGCAATAAACCTGTAAAAATACATGTAAATACCACAACAAGGATTTTATAGAAGTACTTATTAAAAATGAAAAATCATTTCTATGAAATGCTTACACACTTACACTGGAATTTTGGTAGAAAATTTTGTTCAAAATTCAAGCTTTATTATACATTTTTTGGCTTACAAAATATTCAAGTAATTACTTAGGAGATGTACTTATTTAGAAGACTCCATTTTCCACAAAATTATAGATCTTATGATTTATCATTTCTCTCTTTTTGTTTACTATAACTTGAAAATGTTTATGCTTTTATCCTTATCTTTATATCATTAGATAAATTATATTAATTGTTGTGCAGAATTCCTACTGGATCTGTAATTAACTTCCAAGTAACAAGTGCATTTATTGAAAGCTTGGAATTAAAAACTTCCAAACTTCAATCTCTACAAATATAAATTCAAAGTGAGAGAGGTCAAGTAACTGGGCTAATTCCATTAGTCAGATATCAATAAATCTGTTCTTCTAATAGCATATAAAGCTTTTTAAAAACTAATTGGTTTCCAACCTGAAATAGTAAGCATTCACATTAAATTTCTAAATCTTGCAGTCTGTATTGACAGGGTTAACAGAAGACACTTCATAAGTGACTGTAAATTTTCAGTTGGTAATTGATTTGCATATAAAATTAGCTTATAATTTCTTTCATTTTTTCAATGTACATTTTGGAGCATTATGAAAAATCTTTTGTGTGAACATATTTTTGTATGTGTGATTATACCTGCAACTTTTGTTTTATAAATCTAATAAATTCATTTTGGTAATATTTAAATAATACTAAGTTTCAAGAGATTTGCAATATGAGTTTTGTTGTTTTTGTCATTTATGACTGTACTGAAATATATCAACATCATTTTTCTGAAGCCTGTTCAGTGTGTTATTTCAGTGCCATTACCCATTAAACTCATGCAATTTTGCTCTCCAGAAAACAACTCATTGCCTTTTTGACAATAAATATGTAGTTTCAAAGGTGAACTTTGATAGTGGCAGAAATTTGTGAAAAGATTTTAAGGGGATACTTTTTCAAGTTTCAAACACTTTTTTGCAGTGAAATTTAGAAAACCCATAGAATGTATTTCATAACTGTTATCTTTTTATTTATAAAACCCATACAATAAAAACTCCTTCAGTATTCAAACCTGTCATATATATATGTAAATGTTATTTCAAAAAATAGGACATACATACTTTGTCTCAGTTGCTCATAATAGAAAAACATAGTCAATAGTGACGCTACCATAGTGATTAATTCTTATGAGTGGATTTGATAGTGGATTTGAAAGACTATCATATAGCTTACAGCACTGATGTAAAGATACTGAAGAGCCAGATTCAGCTAATGGGTAGAAACAGAGGAAGGACTGGCCATGGAAAACCCAACAACCGCTATGTGAAAGCAGTGCTCTGTAAATATGTTTTTACTTCTGGGTGGCTATTGTCTTTAGAAGCTCTCTGCTACCATCAAGAAACCCTGCACACTGATAATACCATTAAGCATTTATAACTGTCCTTGGACTTCTTTCTACCTTGTTTTCTCAACTTACACAATCTTGAGCAGGTGAATGAAATTGACTGAGCCTAGATCATATGAAGTACTGCACACAATAAGGTATTCTCTGAAATGTAATGATATATAGATCCTTATAAAACACACATTACAAAATACACCACACATACAAACACACACGCGAGCATGTACCAATAAAAAAGAGATATGTTTTATCTCATGTTCACATAGACAAAAAGAAAGACTGAAAGCTGCCTATGGAGTTCAGGCAACAATTGAGTGATGGCTTTAAATACCTTAGCAAAAGTTATTTTAATTTCTAAACTAAGATTAAATGTCATTTGGAAG
>NW_007732345.1:106779-115985 GCF_000696425.1 Galeopterus variegatus | reverse complement strand
TTTTTTAAATAAAAAAAAAAAAAAAATTTTTTTCCCCACCCTTTTTTTTTTTTTTTTTTACCTGTATGAAGTATGTCTCTGTTTTCAGAGACTGAACTTGAGATGAGGCCATAACACTCACCAAAAAAAGAAAAAAAAAAGTATTTTACTATTATTTGCTTTGATGTTTCTTTCTGGAATACTCAAAAAGCATCTACTAATCTATGCTGGGTAAGTCAGTTTCTTGTCTTCCCAGTTTTTATGGGAGTTCCACTTAATGCCATACCTCATTATTTTGTACTTAGTTTATATGTTTCTCTTCCATACAAGATACATCCTGAAAATAGATCATTAAAATAACATGAACATTATTCTTAAAACAATAAAATGTTCCTCATCAATTTAATCAATACTGAGTAATTAATTCTTCTTCCACTGGATCCTGGATTAGCAGTCTCATGAAGCTTTCCACCCATCAACTAAAATGAATTCTAAAAATGACACAATCCCTGACTGATAATTACCAAGTATCTATTACTGGAGTTTGAAGTACCTGCTACAGTCTTTTTCCATTGCCTCTGAGACCATCCTTCTTTGTTGATGATCCAGAATTCTAGCCTGCTGCTGAATGTAGAGTAAGCATTACAGTCAGACAGAACCTGTCTATAGTTTTAAGATAGTTAAATTAATTTAAGATAGCTAAAACTGTCTTACTATGGTTAGTTTATTTCTGATAATTTTCAAATGTAAAAGTTCCAAGGAGAGTTTGTAACAAGAATAATGCAACTGACATGAGAGTTTGATTGTTTCTATGACATGCAAAACAGATTTAAAAAGTCATTACAAAAAAAAGTTCTTGACAAAATTTCTCCAAGAACAATGATAAAACCTATTTTCAAGGACAGTGAATGTTACATCTGACGTATAAAATGAATAAGCATGTGTTTTGCTAAGGAAAATATACTTGTCAAGAGAAACGAAATATATAATATACCAAGAAAATACCAAGACTATACCAGAATAGCAAGTAAAGAGATTCAGTGAGTCTAGAATAGGTCCTAAATATCTATATTTTTATAAAATTTTATACTGAAGTCTGATGTACATTCCCAATTGAAAAAATCCTTCCTTGGAGACGTTAAGGGAAAATTAAATTTTTAAAACCTTCTCCCTTTGTAAAAGGAAAAGCCTGCAACTTTCAGGAAATAAAATTTTGTGAAGAAGGCAGAGACAGGAAGACACAGTTATCATACATGCTCTGAGATTATGCACATGGTATGTATAGTCATGGAAGAGACATTCATAACTCTGCCAGAGGAAGCAAAGGAAGCTTAAAAGGTATTCCCTATAAATCGTTAATTCCCACCCTTTATTTATTTATTTATGGCCTCTAAATATACATTTTATTTATTTATTTATATTTGATGTATGTATTATTCTTTTTTTAAATTTATTTTTGGAATTGAAATATAGTTGGTTATATATATTTATGGGATACAGTTTATTATCAGTATCTGTGTACAGTATGTGATGGTCAAATCAATATTACTAGCATGTTCATCATTACAAATTGTAATTAGTCTTTGTGCCCCTTACCCAATTCCTCCCAACTCCCCTTCTCCTTCCCCTTCCCACCTCCTGCCTCTAGTAACCATAGGTCTGCTTTCCTCTTCTTAAAGCTCAATATTTTCTTGTGGTCTTTCTTCCTTTCTTCCTTCCTTAGCTCCCACTTTTAAGTAGGAATATGTGGTATTTATTTTTCTGTACCTAGATTATTTCACTTAACATAATTTTCTCCAAGCTTATCCATGTTGTGGTGAATGGAAGACATTCATTATTTTTACAGCTGAGTAGTATTTCCTTGTTATATATACCACATTTTCCTTATCCAGTTGTCCTATGATGGACATTTAGGTTGGTTCCATATCTTGGCTGCAATGAACATGGGAGTGCAGGTATCCCTTCAAAAGGATTATTTCTATTCCTCTAGGTATGCACCCAGCAGTGGGATTGCTGGATCATATGGCATTTCTATCTGTTTTAGTTTGAGGAAGCTCCATATTGTTTTCCATAATGGCTGCACCAATTTACAGTCCCACCAACGGTGTAGGAGTGTCCCCCTTTATCCAAGTTCCTGTTAGCATTTGTTATTCTCTGTCTTTTTGATAACAGCCAATCTAATTGGCATAAGATGATATCTTAATGTGGCTTTGATTTGCATTTCCCTGATTGTAGGGTCCGCTGCCAGCAGCCGACCCATACAGCCCTAGCCTCGTTCCTTTCAGTGGGCGAGCAAATGGCCTGGGATTCCTCTTTCCCTCCAGTCCCCTTTTGAAGGAGACAGGGGAAGAGAGCTGTGAAGAGAGGTGAGCACACCACCAGCCCCAAACCAGCCCAGTTAAAAGATACTCAGACGTGGTGGGGGTTCTGTCAAGCAGTTCCGTTTATTAAGACACAAGCATTGGCTTTTAAATGTAAATGGCAAAGGCAGGTTTTTTACATCCTCCAATCAGCTTAAGGGTTAAGGGCATGCATCCTGTCTCAATACCTAGCTATTGCAATTATGCAGTGTTCACAAGTGCGGCCAATAAGGGCTAAGGCAAGGTTCCTGCAGACACTCCCACCTGCTTCCTCCCAGCACCGTCTTAGGCTGCCACATTAATCCACTTGTAATGTCACTTTAAGGCGGTGTTAGTTTTTTAAAGGCCCAACACCCGATGCTTAATGATGTTGAGCATTTTTTCATGTTTCTATTGGCCATTTGTGTATCTTCCCTTGAGAAATGCCTATTCAGCTCTTTTGTCCATTCTTTAATTGGATTACTTGTTTTCTTA
The DNA here is from genome assembly GCF_000696425.1 of Galeopterus variegatus. Lineage (NCBI taxonomy): Eukaryota > Metazoa > Chordata > Mammalia > Dermoptera > Cynocephalidae > Galeopterus > Galeopterus variegatus. Next base: position 113,172 of record NW_007732345.1, on the reverse strand, counting down.
CTGTTGTTTCAGTTCCTTGTATATTCTGGAAAATAATCCCCAGTGGGAGCATAGTTTACAAATATGTTATCCCATTCTGTAGATTATTTTTCCCTCTGTTAACTATTTCTTTCATGTGCAGAAGCTTTTTAGTTTGATATAATTTCACATGTTTATTTTTTCTTTTGTTGCCTGTACTTTTGGAGTCTTGTTCATAAAGTCTTTGCCCAATCCTACTTCCTGAAGTGTTTCCCCTATGTTTTCTTTCAGTTGTTTTAAACTTTCAGATCTTACATATACATCTTTAATCCATTTTGAGTTGATTTTGGTATATGGTGAGAAGTACAGTCCTAGTTTCATTATTCTTTATATGGATGACCAGCTTTTTCAGCAGCACTTATTGAACAGGCTGTCTTTTTCCCAATGTATGCTCCTATTGCCCTTGTCAAATATCTGTTTTTATGCTAGTGCCATGCTGTTTTAGTTACTATAGCCTTGTAGTATAATTTGAAGTCGGGTATTGTAATGACTCCAGCTTTATTTATTTATTTTGCTCAGGATTGCTTTGGCTATTCAGGATCTTTTGTTGTTCCATATGAATGTTAGGATTGTTTTTCAAATTCCATAAAGAATTTCACTGGTATTATGATGAGGATTGCATTAAATTGCATATTGCTTTGGGTAGTATGGACATTTTCACAATGTTAATTATTCCAAACAAAGAGCACAGTGTATCTTTTCATTATTTGTGCCCTCTGTAATTTCTTTTAGCAGTGGAACAGTGTTTTTTAGTTCTCACTATAGAAATCTTTCATATCCTTGGATAATTTATTCTGATGTATTGTATTTTGTTGGTGGCTGTTGTAAATGGGCTTGCTTTCTTTATTTATTTTTCTGCTAGTTAAAGTATAAAAAGCTACTGAATTTTGCATGTTGATTTTGTATGCTGCAACTTTACTGAAATTGCTTACCAGCTCTAAGAGTTTTTCGATAGAGTCTTTAGGGTTTTCTATATTTAGGATTATGTCATCGGCAAACAGAAACAGTTTGACTTGATCTTTTCCAGTCTGGATGCCCTTTATTTCTTTCTCTCACCTGATTGCTCTGTCTACTACTTGCAATACTATGTTAAATAGGGTATTGATAGTGTGCCTTTTTCTCTTTTTCAGTATGATATTGGAGGCGGGTTTGTCATAAATGCCTTTATTGTGTTGTTATTTTCTTTCTATTTATAATTTGCTGAGAGTCTATCATGAAGTGATGTTGAATTTTGTCAAATGTCATTTTACTGTGTGTGTTGAGATAATCATGTTTTTTTGTCCTTGATTTTGTTGATGTGGTGTATAACATTTATTGACTTGCATATATTGAACCATCCTTTCATCTCTGGGATGAATGATCACAGTGTATAATGTTTTTATTTTTTTTAATGCATTGCTGTATTCTGATTGCTAATCTTTTGTTGAGGATTTTTGCATCTATGCTCATCAAAGATATTGGCTTGCAGTTTTCTTTTTTGTTGTATCTTTGTCTGGTTTTGGTACCAGGGTGATGCTGGCTTCATAGAACATTTGTGAGAATGGTACATCCAGGGTCCTAGGCATGAGCCAAGGGCAGCCTAGAACAGGACAGCAGGCAAGGGCATTTCCAATTTTTCAGCAGCAGGCAAGGACATTTTCAATTTTTATAGTGAATATGTCAGTCCTAACATTTGAAAACACATTTTACTGGCTATGAAGTTGGAATTTTTGCTTTCATCAATAACTTTTTAAATGGTAGTGCCACAATGAGGTTAAACCTCAAGATAATTGTTGCAATAACAGGCTATTTTAAGGTTAGGGAACACTTGGCAAGTATAGTGTTTTGTATCTATCTTTTACCTGTCCAAGTTAATAGATTATCCCATCTTTTTCTTTTACCTGGATTTAGCCTTAGCTCTTTATTAATTTAGTACTTTAGGCAGATATAACCAATCTTTCAAATTCAGCCTCAATTTGACATCGCTGCAATAAGCAATGTCATTAGTGCATCCATTAAAAACTTAATGAGCACTGTACTAATTCCTTGAAAATGTACACATTAAAACAGGGGATGTGTATTTTTAGATTTTTAGATTCTGTGTGTATATTTAAATTATTATATATATTTTAAAGAGAATATTTGGCAAAAGGCCTAGGACAAAATTTATCATTTTTATATCCTCCGGAATCATAGCGAACTTGGTAGAAATTCAGATATCTGCATTTTAACCTCAGAGTATCTGATTCCTGTAATTGAAGAGTGAAATTTAATTATTTAGTAATCTGCATTTATAATTATCATTCCCTTCAGTTTCTGATATAGAAAGTCTACTGGAAGCAATTTCAGAAACAATTATCTATGGTAAGTATACAATTCTACTTCTTATTACTTACTTTATATGCAAAAATGACAATATCTCAGAGTTTCAATATTCTTATTTGGATATTAGTGAATTCACAGGATTTTTTGCATGGTTAGATCAAATTAACATTTGAAGGCTAGTTTTCATTAGTGTATGATAAAATTATCTTATTGTATTATTGCTCAGATGAATATGTGCCCACTCAGAGTCCTGGGAAACAACTTAATCTGTATGTTAGGCCTCCTCAGAAAATTTGCTCATCATATTGCATGATCAGAATGCCTTCTATCAGAAGTATTTAAAGTAGCTTTTATTAACCATTTTCCTTAGAACACTGGATGATGGTTTTAGAATATTTTCATCTAATAACTGGAATAACACTGCAAAACAAGAAATATTTCCGTGAGTTAGAAATGAATGATATCCTTTTATAGATGGTCATTGAAAGAGTTCTATGATCAACAAGGAGAGAGTCTCTTAAATGTATAACAAAGTATTACCAGTAGAATGTCCTTTGACCCAATCCAATGGAAATATCCACCTGGACTCAAAGGAAATTGAAATAGCCACCTTTTATGTGTACCTAATAAAAAAGATCTTTGGGAACCAAGTTCTCTTTTCCTGACATAAAAGTAAACTTTTCCAATGATAAGAGCAAGAAAACAGTAGCTGAAGCTTTATATGTCCAAAAGGCAAAAGAAGAGAAGCACACTGTCATCAGGAATAATTGGTAGATAAAAAGGATTAATTGGGAATCTGCTGGAAAGAGGGATAATTAGATTCTCTTCAATGGAGGTTCAAAGTCAAAAATAACATTCATTACCATTGTAATACTTTATATAAAATGTAGTTCTGCCCTACAAGTTTGTGTAACCTGTGAAAGAAAGGGGTAGACGTTTGAAATGTTTAAACATTCCAAACACTGTACAAATATGAAGGTCCTTCAAAAAGTTCATCAAAAAATATAATTAAAGATAATACAAATCTTTCCATGAACTTTTTCAAGGACCCTCATGTATGACAATATGTATAGGATGAAGATCCTTTTAGGAATATTTCTCATCTTTTTCCACATTAAAAGAAAAAAGGTCAATCCCATATTTGAAGTAAACATTTAAATTTTATTTAAGTAACATTTGATGTTATTTAAATGATGTAAGTACATATATATATATATATATATATATATGTTCACATAGGATGAAGATCCTTTTAGGAATATTTCTCATCTTTTTCCACATTAAAAGAAAAAAGGTCAATCCAATATTTGAAGTAAACATTTAAATTTTATTTAAGTAACATTTGATGTTATTTAAATGATGTAACATTTAAGTATATGGAGTTATTCACTCATGTTTTACTTTACAGTAAATTTTTCCCCCAGCCTTCAGGATCCTTTTATTTTAGGACTGAGTGAGGGTTTTTGTGAAAAGTCATTTGCTTGTAAAAAATTGCAAAATAATAATCAAATATCATTTTGTAAATAAATGCTTTGTGTGTTCTTTGTTTGTTTGTTTTTGAGGTTTTTTTATTGTTATTTCAGCAAATCTGGAATGAAAAGATTAGAAATTGATATAAAGCGACATGATCCAATAAAGGAATTGTGTTATATAAATTATCATTTTAAACCTTAATCGTGAATCCAAATGAGGCAATCATGTGGGTTACAATGACCACTGAATTTCATTTCAGGCTATCACTAAAGGTGACAATACACCATTTAGAACAGTTGACCCAAAACTTGCCTTCTAAATTTTTCTAAAATTGCTACTTATAGTCTCTTGTCATACATACATATAGCAATTATAAATAAAATATTTCTATTTCAAAGTAGCGAACTGCAGCCATAAAACGTATTTTTAGATATGATTATTATGCAACTTAGTTCCAAGCACTACAGCCCAATAATTAAACTTGTCATGAAGATGTTTTTCTTCTAAAATATTGTATACAAAAAGAAGAATAGAAATAAAATTAAATCAACTCAATTCACACAGGAAAGTTATATTCCAATTAAGTTGATTTTGTTTGAGTGAGAATTAACTTTTCCCCTTAGTTTCACATTCTTACACTTTTTTTTCATATTGTGTTTATTTTTTTCTTATTATAAGAACATCCAGAATTATTATAGAAGATAAATAAAATTCCATAAAGCATAACAACCAGAATGCAGATAATATATAATTCTACTATGCAGAAATAGATGCTATTTATACATTTTCATATTTATCTTCTTTGCGTATATACTCTTACATGTTAGTAATCATTTTACAAAGTTTGTAGTAATTTTATTTAACATTATAAAATAAATATTAATGAAATAATTAAAAACATTTTTTAAAAAACATAACTTTAGGTAGTTGCACAATTTTCTGTCATGTGTGTATGCCTTAACTTAAGCATCCAATACCCCAATGTTTAAATATGGGTTATTTCCTTTTGGGGTGTGGAAGGCAAGATATTTATTAGGGATTGATACTTGTNTCTGTTTTAGTTTGAGGAAGCTCCATATTGTTTTCCATAATGGCTGCACCAATTTACAGTCCCACCAACGGTGTAGGAGTGTCCCCCTTTATCCAAGTTCCTGTTAGCATTTGTTATTCTCTGTCTTTTTGATAACAGCCAATCTAATTGGCATAAGATGATATCTTAATGTGGCTTTGATTTGCATTTCCCTGATTGTAGGGTCCGCTGCCAGCAGCCGACCCATACAGCCCTAGCCTCGTTCCTTTCAGTGGGCGAGCAAATGGCCTGGGATTCCTCTTTCCCTCCGGTCCCCTTTTGAAGGAGACAGGGGAAGAGAGCTGTGAAGAGAGGTGAGCACACCACCGGCCCCAAACCAGCCCAGTTAAAAGATACTCAGACGTGGTGGGGGTTCTGTTGAGGCAGTTCCTTTTATTACCACACAAGCACTTACTTTTAAAGGCAAATAGGGAGGGGAGGTTTTTTACATAATCTCATCAGCTTAAAGGTCAAGAGAGCGTGCATCCTGTCTCAATGCCTAGCTATTGCAAACTCAAGCATGGAAGTGCGTATTTGGCCAATAATGGCTAAGGCAAGGTTCCCGCAGACACCCCCACCCTACTTCCTCCCTGCGCAGTCTTAGGCTGCCACATTAATACGCCCTTGTGGGCCCATAAGGGCGTCGCTTGTAATGTCACTGAAGGTGGCGTTAGTTTTTAAGGCCCGACATCTGCCCCTTTTTGTTTTAATAAGGCAGCTGGAGGCGGCTAACCTTCTCAGCCTCGCCTCCACTCCCTCTGGTGGCTGTGCCTGTCTTAGGTTGTTTCCCTCTGGAAATCTTACCCATCATTGACTATCCAGCCAAGCGGGGGCGGGGCAGAGCCTTAGAGATTGGCGTTGATTTCTTAAAGGGCCATATTGACCCAATGGGTGTCAGGGCTTTCATTATGGGCCACCTCTTCTACCACCTGGGTGAGCATTACGAGAGAAGTGGTGTTGCGCCTTATAAGGGACACAACCTGGCAAATGGTGTAAGGCCCCAAGATGAGGGGGCCCGCCAGGGAGGACAGCAGGGTGGTGAGCCACAGGGAACCTGAAAGCCAGCTTTGGAACCAATTACTATTGGCTTCTCTCTCTTTTTTTTGCACTTTTTTAGCCCTTCTCTAAGCTTAGCTAGGCAATCCTTGACCACTCCAGAGTGGTCAGCATAGAGGCAGCACCTTTCTTTGAGGACGGCGCATAATCCTCCTTGCTGTAAGAACAACAGGTCTAGTCCACGTCAATTCTATAAAACAGCTTTAAAAAGTGATGTTAGCAATTTTTTTTTAAATGTGATACAGACAACTCCAAGCGGCTTGTATGACCTCCCAGGTTTGGTTGGCTGGCTCCTGGGGACCTTCCCCGGTGGCAGAGACCGTTGCCCTTGTTGACCCGAGGAGGGCGGCCACTTGGAGCATCCACAAAGGGTTCATAATGCAGTCTGAAACATACAAACAATAAACTCCTCAGGGTCCTCAGTACCCTGGGTGTCTGGCAAGAACTTAAGATTTTTGGCTGGGACCCATATA